>NW_011500470.1:94701-97768 GCF_000495115.2 Populus euphratica | reverse complement strand
TATTTTGTTTATCTATTTTTCTTTCTTTCATTATGTCTAGTAAAGTTTATTATATCAAGGTGAAAAGGTTACACTAATGGTGTAAGAATAAGTATAGTGTAAACTCCACATGGACCTTAATGTTTGATACTAACATGTTTTGTATTTGTTATCTTGTTCACTTTTAATACTTTATTTATCAAATAGTTAATTTAGATTTATGCTGTATAACACTCGGTATAACAAATACTTGACACTCTCATAGCTCATACTTTATGGTATAGCCGACACTTGAGCTATAAAAAGAACTTGATTTGTTGTTAACATAAGTTATAATCATGAATGCCTGACGAGATTTACAAGTATTAGCATTAATCAAATAAGATAACTAATGTAATCATGTAAATAATTTATAATCTGATTAGAACCCCTTTTGTGTGTGGTTTCGAATTGAATAGTTAGAGTTTATACTATACTTGTTTGACATACCATTAATAGATCCTCTAACCTTGATATTTATTGTTATTATTTTTTAATCCTTACGTTAATCTTCCATCTCAAAGTTCTCATCAACTTCTTTATTATTATTATTATTATTATTATTATTATTATTACTATTATTACTATTGTTGTTGTTGTTGTTGTATTATTGTTATGTATAATTTATACAATTAACCTCCCTGTGGTTTGACTCCGGTCTTGTTGGGTTATTTATTACTTTGACACTCCTACACTTGGAAGAAGACATTAATCTTTTGGTTCTATCAAATACTATCTGAGAACAAATAAAATCCTCTTTTGATCACTCAAGTACCTTCATATAGTATATGCTATACTTGATGTCTACTCTTTCATTACCTCTATTAATATATCATGTAATAGGATCAAAACATAATATTTTTTTTTAATATAAGATAACTTAGTAATCTCAAGTTTAAAGATCACTTACACAACCATCATGTGAGTCTTTCCATAGAAAAAGATGATCTCTCCATATGAAATTCTCATATGTGTCAGTTCAATGTACATGTCTTATGACAAGTACCAACATAGTTATAGGTATCTCTTATATCTCAGCTTATGAGAATAACTGCTTCTTTATATAAAGAAAATAATAAAATATGTATCAGTCTTTACAGCTTTAATGAATATCCAGTATTTAAGAAAGTGTTGACTAGAAACGTTTTATTAATAATGCTTTGATGCGATAGGAATCCCATAATTATAACAACTTTATAATTCCCTTTATAAAACATTTTTGTCTTATGGACTTTATCTTTACTCTATATTCATTAATATAATATTATATGAATATTAAAGATAAATTAAGCCTTTATATATTAAAGATAAATTAAGCCTTTATTAATAATAAAAATATATTTAAATGAATATAATATTGTAATGTATAGCTAACTTATTAGTTACAAGGCATATTAAATTAACATTGAATTGTCTTGTGATTAGTGCAATAGCCTCAATTTCTTTACCATCATTAGTATGGTGTATGATTTTGAATGCCAAAATCTTCTCTGGATTTACTTTTCATTCTTGTTCATCCATAGTGATTTCATGTGTCATTAAAGAACCAATGAGTTTTTTCAATGGAAGTTTTGTGAGATCTTTGGCTTCTGGAATTGCTGTCACCTTAGCTTACCTGAGTCTTTGGCAATGACCTGAGAAATTTGCTTATGATATTGACATTAACTTATTACAATTCCTAATTACTCATTATGTATGCTTAACTGCTTCACATCTAAATATTTAATATTGTCAAAATGCTGTAATTTTTCTTAGAAAAATCCTATATGATAAGTTTCATGTGAGACGAGTCACGAAAGCTATTACCTTCTCATTTACTTATCTTTAAAGCTATAGATAAGACATCCCGAAAACAAAATTATTAATACAAACCTTGGTTTTGGAGACTGAAAGTTATGATAAGGATTATAATTGTTAAATTTGATATAATGGGTTGAATTAAAAACTTGATGACTCAAAACTCTATTTAAGTTGATTTTAAAGTTATATTAGTTAAGTTAACTTAATTAAATTTAGACAACTTGTTGGGATCATATATGTTAGAAAATAATATAAATCATATTTTGGGACCTCATCTAACAGCTTAAGCTATTGGGTTGAGATGATTCTTTAATATGGTATCAAAACCTTGATTACCAAGCAGTTACAAGTTCCAATCTCACCATCCCTATTAATGTAATAAAAATTAAGCATAAGATAGTGTGAGTCTATGAAAGTTTATAGCTCAAAAGGCTTTCACTTGAGGGGATGTGTTAGAGAATAGTATAAATCATACCTGGAACCTCACCCAACAACTTAAACTATTAGGTTGAGATGATTATTTGATATGATATTAGAACTTTGATGACCAAGCAGTAATGAGTTCGAATCTTAGTATTTCTATTTATTTGATAAAAATTAAGCACATAGTACTGTAGGTCTAGGTAGATTTCAAGCCCAAAGAGCTTTCACTTAAAGGGATGTGTTAGATAATAATATAAGTCATGTATTAGGACATCACCTAATAGCTTAAACTATTGTGTTGAGATGATTCTTTGATAAAATATTGACTTCAATTAAAAAAAACAAACAAACTGAGATTAGAATCCTAACCTTGGTCAATACCATATTCAAATTTTAATAAAAATATTAAAATATCATTGGACCTTTTTTTGACCTTTTCTTCCCCCCCATATTCTCTTTATCTTTTTTCTCCCATCCCTTACCTTTCTCTCTCTTCATCTTCTCTCTCTCTCTCTCTCTCTTTGTAAAACCTCTCCTCTCCGTCTCTCTAAGTGGCAATCAAAAACCTTAAAGCATTAATAACCAAATCTTTATGAGCTTGTCTATCCATTACTTGAATCTTCTTTGGTTTTGACACGACTAAAAGATTGATGTCTTCTCCCAAGTACAGGAGTGTCGAAGTAATAAATAACCCAGCAAGACCGGGGTCGAACCACAAGGAGGTTAATTGTACAAATTATAAACAACAATAATAGTAACAATAACAACAACAATAATAATAGTAGCGATAATAATACTAATAATACTAGTAGTAGTAGTAGTAGTA
>NW_011500470.1:17362-94651 GCF_000495115.2 Populus euphratica | reverse complement strand
ATAATAATAATAATAATAATAATAATAATAATAATAATAATAATAAAGAAAAAGAAGGAGAAGAAGAAGAAAAAGAAGATGATGAGAACTTTGAGATGGAATATTAATGTAAGGATTAAAGAATGATAATAACAAATGTCAAGGTTAGAGATTCCACTAATGGTATGTCAAACAAGTATAGTATAGACTCTTAATATTCAATTGGAAACCACACATAAAGGAGGTTCCAATCAAATTATATATTGTTAACATGATTACATTAGTCATTTTATTCGATTAATGCTAATACTTGTAAATCTCGTCAAGCATTCATGATTATAACTTATGTTAACAACAAATCAAGTTTCTTTCATAGCTCAGGTGTCGGTTATACCATACATTATGGGCTATGAAAGTGCCAAGCATTTGTTGTACCAAGTGTTATACAACATAAATCAAGATTAGTCATTTAACAAGCAAAGTATTAAAGAGTGAATAAGATAACAAATATAAAACATGTTAGTATCAAACATTAAGGTCCATATTAAGTTTACACTATACTTATTCTTACACCATTAGTGTAACCTTTTCACCTTGACATAATAAACTTAGCTAGACATAATGAAAGAAAGAAACATAAATAAACAAAATAAGAGCATAAATAAGATAAGAGTTAACTAAGTAATGGAAAGGAAATGAAAGGCATAAACTTGATATTAATGAAAACAAAGCATAAACATTACAAAAAATACAAAGAGAGAAAGCAAGAGCATGATCTTGATCTGGAAACCAAGATGCCTAAATGCATGGCAAATGCCTCCTTTTATAGGCCAAAATTGGGAACTATTGATTTGATGACTAATTGATAAGTGGGTGGCCAACTCTTGACTTGGTGACAATCCTTATCTTCTCTTGTCTGCCCAAAACATCATTGATAACGTCAAAATTGGATCCAATTGAAAACATGAAAGTTGTAGGCAATTGTATCCGATTTCTTGTGTAAAACATTCAGCTCATTTGGATTTCTAGAACTCCAGATATGGCCAAAATACTGAATAGTGCTCGGGCTGGAGGATAGCTTCGGGTGTCTTTGTTGTTACAATAATTTGGACTTGAAAATGACCTTTTTAGATCTTGGGCTCCATATGAAAATTGTAGGTCTATGTCTTACCTTTCCATCCATATAAAGTAGACCTAAATCTGAGATCTATAGCTCCAGATATGACCCAATTACCGAACAGTGCTCCGGTTTGGATTGCACCGACATCTCTTTTTTAATTTTGGTCATCTCTTTGCCCTTGCAATTTAAGTTCTTAAAGTCATCAATCAATTCTTTCATTTATGTGATAGGCCTGCATTTAAAATGAACATTTATCACAAATTAAAGGTATCTTATATTATTAAATATATTATTATAAAACATGCTTTAGTTAAGGAGTTATTGATACTTCAAGTGTAAAATGATGATATAAAACCATGATAAAAATGCACTTTTAAGTACTAATCAGGTTTCAAGAGTTTTTGATTCACCACCCTAAAGTATCGTAGCAAAGCCATCACTCTAAATCCAAGTATAAACTCTATGACTTATAAATACCACAAGCATGACTTCCTCATATCTCATTATTTCTTCATATCATTTTTTTGTCATTTAGAACTTCATACTCGTTGTTAGAACTAGAAGTAGACTCAATCTTTCTGTCTACTATGATATCATGAGAAAAATATGGCTTTTTTTGTGCATAACAATATAAGTATTTCTCCTTGAACTTCTTCTAGATCGGGAAACTTTTTAGTTTTACACCTCTTGTATGAACATCTAATATCACCTCTACTAATGTTTCTTAGATTAAATAGTGCTTAATTAATAAAACCTTAAACCCCATTATAATAATCCATCATCCATAACTATGGAGATGAATCTATGTACATCTATGAATGATCATCCATTACTTATATCAAACCTATATAAAATAATGATGACAACATGTATTAATTAAATACATAAACTAAATAATTTGAAAAATATTGATTTAACTAAAACTTATTCGGTCTATTTCAATAATACTCTTAATTCATTATCAATTACCCACATAAATTCAAATTTCTACATATTTACCAAAAATTTCAACTCGATAATAAAATTGACAAAATATAAAATGAACCTCTTAAATAAGTCATTATTTATTTTATCACAAAACACCTAAGTCAGAAATTCAACATAGGTTACATCAATTTACAAACAAATATAATTTTACAAAATCTAAAACAAACCTTAACATATTCAATTCATAACTTCATACAACAAATTTGTATGAGAAAAAAATAAAAAAACAAGTAAACACCCAAACAAAATAAATATACACCATAAAATATATGCAAAACATCAACATTTTAAAATTGAGTCAAAATACAAAAGGGGTAAATTTTCTTACTTAAAGTAGAGAATCCTCAATAAAATTTGAATCATAATATGGATGATGACAAATTGAGTATTATGGTGGTTGTATTTGCTGTGGAAGGTTGAATTATGTTAAAATTTAGGGGGGGGGGGGAGGCTGTTTGTTATAGAAAAAAAAATATAAGGAAGAAGGAGACATGGGCGAGGGGGGTCGATCGCCAGGTCATAAATTAAATATTATTGACAACATTACTAACATAATTATTCCATTAGTAACTCTGGCAGTCATTCTGTTAGTAAAAATATCACATCACTATACAATTTGTCTTTTTGAATCTCACTATATTAACCTCCATGATTCCCTTAGTATATACCAATAAAAAGTTTTTTATCGATATTTACCAATGGATACAGGGATGAAAAATTTTGTTGGTAAAGGTCATTATAATCTACCGAGATAATTTTTCTGTTGGTGTTTCCATTTGTATTTGCTAACTTTTGGTAGTGCAGTTTATGAAACAATTGAGGCAAGTTTGTTTATGAACAAAATTCTTTAGGTATTGATATGATCTAAGAAAAGGTTGAATAAAATAATATTGTCTATTATTTAATTTTATGCTATTGAGCATAACTCTCCTTTTGATTGTTGGTTCAGACTAAAATTTTATTAGGAGTTTCTGAACATATTGTCTATAAAGAGTTATAATTTCAAGTCAATTGAAGGTTGGAAATGTCTTGTGATACTTGTTAGTAGATGCAATATGAATCCATTTTTTGTTGTCTTTTGACTTGAGATCTTTTGCCATGTATTTAGACATCCTAGTATTTAGATTAAGATCATGCTTTTGTTTTATTTTTAATTTTTGTAATGTTCAAGTTTTATTTCATGATATATTCTCATTAATATCTTATTTATGCTTATTATTTCGTTTACTATACTCAGTTAATCTATATTATAGTTATGTTTTTATATTGTTTATTTATATTTTTCTTTTTTTGTATGTTTAGTTAAGTTTAATTTTGCCAAGGTAAAAAGATTATACTAATGTTGTAAGGACAACTATAGTACAAGCTCAACATGGATTTTAATGTTCATATTCAATAAAGTTTGTTATTAGTATGTTTTATAATTGCTATTTTACTCAATCTTAATACCGTACTAAGTGGTGAGTTTAGATTCATGATGTATAACCCTTGACACAATAAATACTTGATTCTTTCATAGCTTACTACTATATGGATAATCGACATCTATGTAATAAAAGAATCCTGATTTTTGATTAATATAGGTTAATACCATGAATCTTAGACAACATTTACAAGTATTGATATTACTTAAATAAAATAATTAATATGATCATATTAATAACTTAAAATAAACCATTAATGATAAATCATCCGATTGGAACCTTTTTTGTGTGTGTTTTCCAGTTAAGTAATAAAAAGAGTTTGAACTGTATTTATTTCAAATATCATTCTTGGATCCTCAAACCTTGAAAATTATTTTATCTTTGTTTAATCGTTACATTAATGTCATATCTCAAAGTTCTCTTCAACTCTGTTCCTTTTATTATTTGTGGTTTTGTATAAGCTCCCTATGGATTGACCTCGGTCTTACCAAGTTATTCATTACTTCAACACTCTTGCATTCGGGATAAGATATCAATCATTTAATAATGTCATTACTTGATCATAGAATATGAGAATGTCGCCCAAATAGATACCATATATGAGAAATCCTAGATATTTTTCACTCTACGAGTAGGTCACTCAAACATAAACCATTCTATTTTTAAGTCATCACTCTCCAAAATGAGTATATCATTGAGATGATCACTCTATAAAAGGTTAAAATTGTAATTTTTCTTTAAGTTGATCTCTCTTTCAAAGAATTTCTTAAAAAAATGAAAACCTATGATTTTCAAAGAAAAAACATGAGTTTTGAAACAAGTATAAAGATAACCATCTCTTAATTTTTCTCTTAACCTGGGAAAACTTTCACACCTTTTTTTTTGTTCATGACTTTACTTTCTAAAATCCCTTACAATACTTCATACTATAAGTATTGTAAAGAGGAGATAAAATGTCATATCCTGATTTTTTACCCATATTTTTCTTACTTTTTTTTTGAAATATCCAAAAAATATCAAAAAATAGAAAAACAATAATAAAAAACCCAAACAAATATATTTTTGATGTATTTATGTTGTTTTTGGCTTTTTCAATGTCTTTCAAAAGAATTAAAAATTCAAAAATTTATTTTCAATGCATTCCATTTTTAACATGCTAATTTCAAAATCATTGATCAATTTTATTGAGTCAACATTGATGTTGTTTTTTTTTTCCTCAAAGTTATCAAAATACAAAAAAAAAAGTGAAAAATTAAAACAAAAATATTTGGACAAGGGAACCAAAAGTGAAAAATAAAAAAAATGAGGGGCCAAAGTTTTTTTAGTTGCATGGAGACCAAACACTTAAGAGGAAAAAACCAAGTTTGGTTTGCTTATATATAGATGGTTGTACCCATAGTTTTAAAACCTGGACTAGCCAAACGGGTTGACCTGGAACTTGGCTAACTCGAGCCTAGGACTGGTCCGGGTCTAAGTAAAAACCTGGCACGACGAAAAGATTGTTGTCTTCTCCCAAGTGCAGGAGTGTCGAAGTAATAAATAACCCGGCAAGACCGGGGTCGAACCACAGGGAGGTTATTTGTATAAATTATAAATAACAATAATACAACAACAATAACAATAACAATAACAACAATAATAACAATAATAACAATAATAACAATAATAATAATAATAATAATAATAATAATAATAATAATAATAATAATAATAATAATAATAATAGTAGTAGTAGTAGTAATAATAATAATAATAGTAGTAATAATAATAATAATAATAATGAGAACTTGGAGATGAAAAATTAATGTAAGGATTAAACAATAATAATAACAAATGTCAAGGTTAGAGGTTCCACTAATGGTATATCAAACAAGTATAGTATAAACTCTTATTATTGAATTGGAAACCACACACAAAGGAGGTTCCAATCAGATTATATATTGTTAACATGATTACATTAGTCATCTTATTCAATTAATGCTAATACTTGTAAATCTCGTCAAGCATTCATGATTATAACTTATGTTAACAATAAATCAAGTTCCTTTCATAGCTCAGGTGTCGGTTATACCATACATTATGGGCTATGAAAGTGCCAAGCATTTGTTGTACCAAGTGTTATACAACATAAATCAAGATTAGTCATTTAACAAGCAAAGTATTAAAGAGTGAACAAGATAACAAATATAAAACATGTTAGTATCAAACATTAAAGTCCATATTAAGTTTACATTATACTTATTCTTACACCATTAGTGTAACCTTTTCACCTTGACATAATTAACTTAGCTAGACATAATGAAAGAAAGCAAAACAAATAAACAAAATAAGAACATAAAAGTTAACTAAGTAAAGGAAAGGAAATGAAAGGCATAAACTTGATATTAATGAAAGTAAGAACATAAAAGTTAACTAAGTAAAGGAAAGGAAATGAAAGGCATAAACTTAATATTAATGAAAACAAAGCATAAAAAATACAAAGAGAGAAAGGAAGAGCATGATCTTGATCTGGAAACCAAGATGCCTAAATGCATGGCAAATGTCTCCTTTTATAGGCCAAAATTGGGAACTATTGATTTGATGACTAATTGATAAGTGGGTGACCAACTTTTGACTTGGTGACAATCCTTATCTTCTCTTGTCTGCCCAAAACGTCATTGATAACGTCAAAACTGGAGCCAGGTGCAAACATGAAAGTTGTAGGCAATTGTCTCAGCTTTCTTGTGTAACAAAATTCAGCTCATTTGGACTTCTAGAACTCCATATATGGCCAAAATACCGAACAGTGCTCGGGCTGGAAGACAGATTCGGGCTTCTTTGTTGTTGCTACAATTTGGACTTGATAATGGCCTTTTTAGATCTTGGGCTCCATATGAAAGTTGTAGGCCTATGTCTTACCTTTCCATCCATATAAATTGGACCTAAATCTGAGATCTGTAGCTCCAGATATGACCCAATAACCAAACAGTGTTCCGGTTTGGATTGCACCGACATCTCTTCTCTAAGTTTGACCATCTCTTTATCCATGCAATTTAAGTTCTTCAAGTCATCAATCAATCCTTTCATTTATGTGATAGACCTGCATTAAAAATAGACATTTACCACAAATTATAGGTATCTTATATTATTAGATATATTATTATAAAACATGCTTTGGTTAAGGAGTTATTGATACTTCAAGTGCAAAATGATGATATAAAACCATGATAAAAATACACTTTTAAGTACTAATCAAAACCCATGATAAGTTGCCCGGCGAAACCCAATCGACCTAGCTGGTCGACTCGGAACTCGGGTGACTCGGGTAAACCCGGCTAAGAGCCGACCTTTTTTTTATACGCGTGTGTGCACACACACATATAAAACTACATCGTTTTGGTCTTTTAAAAAGCCAAAACAATGAAGATGAATAGCAGAATCACATAGAGAAAACCTAAATGAACAGTTTCAACAAATGCACGATTACCAAAATTTGAAAGGAATTTGAAGTATCAACACCAAGGTTTTCTGTTTTCTGTTGTACTTAACTTTAGCACTATAAAGGCTTTGCATATTTCTACATCTTTAAAGAATCGGCATTGGAAAATTCAGCCATGAAAACTCAAGAGTAATAGACATACTTTTTGGAAACAAGGTTGAAATGTTGTTTGGTAAGAATTTAAAATTATTTTTTATTTAAAATTAATTTTTCATGTTTTTTTTTATTGTTTTGACATAATAATATTGAATATAAATTTCAAAAAATAAGAAATATATATTATTTTAATATATTTTAAAAATAAATGGCTTATCCCACGAACAAATCCTTCGTTCGGGCTTTGTTTTAAAATTAGATGGAAAGAAATTTAGGCTTTTTTTATTTTTTTTATTTCAAAAATATTTTAAAAAAATTGAGATTTTTTTTCAACTTAATATTTTTTAGTATTTTAAAATCATTTTAACTTGCTGATATTAAAAATAAATTTTAAAAAATAAAAATAAAAATTATTTTAATTATTTATAAAAATATATATTTTAAAAAATAATGCTAAGTAAATATTCGATGGAATTCATTCTCGTTTTTGAACTAACGACCTATAGTATAGCTTGAAGTGTATAATTGGATTGTCAATGACATTGTAAAATTTCATATGGAATTATCTTGAATTACAACATCCCTATTTTAGCGAATTGCTTATAGATGTATAGCTACTGCTTTGCATTTTATGTCTAATTCATGATAATTGATGCACATTATGTTTTTTTGGGTTGACCCAGGTTAACCTGAGATTACCCATCTAACCCGGACCCGATTATTAGAACTGGTCGATTATCGGGTTGAGTTTCAAAACTATGGTTGTACCAAACAAAAAAAAAGGAATTTTAGGAAAAAAATAAGTTAAAGAAAAAGACCTATACACCAAAACACTCCTTCACCTACTAACTCACACTTTTCCAAGATATAAAAAAACCAAAACCTGAATTTTCCTTTCAATATCCATTTTCATAGACCCACTATATACAAACACCCAAGTGAAATACCTAAAAAAATAGAGAAAAAAAAAAGAGAGAAAAGGAACCTCTCTCCCCTATAAAGCCTCCTATCAACATCTTCTTCCTTAAAATAGCTGACACAACCAAAAAATTGATATCTTCTTCCTAGTGTAGATTATAAATTATTAATATGATTATATTAGTTATCTTATTCAAATAATGCTAATACTTGTAAATGTTGTCAGACATTCATGATTATAACTTATGTTAATAACAAATCAAGTTCCTTTCATAGTACAGGTGCATGTTATACTATTCGGTTGGGCTATGAAAGTGCCAAGTGTTATACAACATAAATCAAGATTAGTCATTAAACAAACAAAGTATTAAAGAGTGAACAAGATAACAAATACAAAACATGTTAGTATCAAATATTAAAGTCCATATTGAGTTTACACTATACTTATTCTTACACCATTAATGTAACCTTTTCACCTTGACATAACATACTTAGCAAGATATAATGAAAGAGAGAAACATAAATAAACAAGATAAGAACATAAATAAGATAAAAGTTAACTAAGTAAAGAAAAGAAAATGAAAGGCATAAACAAGATATTAATGAAAATGAAACTTAAGCACTACAAAAATAAAAAGAGAGAAAGCAAAAGCACGATCTTGATCTGGAGACTAAGATGCCTAAATGCATGGTAAATGCCTCCTTTTATAGGCCAAAATTGAAAATTATTGATTTGATGACTAATTGATGAGTGGGTGGCCAACTCTTGACTTGATGACAATCCTTATCTTCTCTTGTCTGCCCAAAACATCATTGATAATGTTAGAATTGGAACTATTTGAGAATACGAAAGTTGTAGGAAATTGTCTCAGCTCTCTAGAAAAAAAATTAGAGATCATTTGGACTTCTAGAGCTCTAGATATGGGCCATGACACGATCAAAGAGTTGATGTCTTATCCCAAGTGTAGGAGTATCAAAATAATAAATAACTCGGCAAGACCGGGGTCGAACCACAAGGAGGTTAACTATATAAATTATAGATAAAAACAACAACAATAACAACAATAAGAATAACAACAACAATGATGATGGTGGTGAAGATAAGTTAAAGAGGACTTTGAGATATAAGATTAATGTAAAGATTATACAATGATAAAAACAAATGTCAAGGTTAGAGGATACACTAATAGTATTAGAGATAAGTAAGATATAAACTCTTTATTAATTATCAACATGATCATATTAATCATCTTATTTATATAACACCATACTTATAAATTTTATCAAGTATTCATGATGCTAACTTATATTGACAACAAATCAAGTTCCTCTCATTATAACGATGTCGACTGAATTCTATGAAGGATCAAGTATTTGATGTACCAATTATTATACAACACAAATCTAGATTAACCATTTAACAAGTAAGGTATTAAGAATTAATAAGATAAAAATGATAAGATATGTTAATAGTAAGTTGTTTAGGATATAAGCATTGAAGTCCATATTGAGTTTATATTTACTTATCCTAACACCATTAGTGAAACCTTTTCACCTTGACATAATTAACTTAGCTAGACATTATGAAGGAGAAAAACTTAAAGAAACAATATAAGAACATAAACATGATATAAGTTAACTAAGTATAGTAAAGGAAATGAAAAGCATGAACAAGAGATTAATGAAAGCAACACTTAAGCATTACAAAAATATAAAGAGAAAGAGCAAGAACATAATCTTGATATGGAAAACAAGATGCCCAAATGAATGACAAATGCCTCCTTTTATAGGCTAAAATTTAGAACTATTCATGTGGTAATTGATAATTGATGTAGTGGCCAATTGTTGATTAATGGACTTGGTGGACAACATCATTCAAGCACTTTGAATGACTAAATTAACATTGATGCAATCAGAATTTGACAAAGTATTCTTCATGAAAGTTGTTGGTCATTGTCTTTTCCTTCCACCCACCATATTTTAGATCATTTGGAGCACTAGAGCTCGAGATATGTCTAAAATACTGAGTAGTGTTGCTGATGGACGTGGTGGATAGCCCTCATGCTCTTGTCTGGATGAAATCTCATTTCTACCATCCGAATTTGAGTTGTTCCTCTCATGAAAGTTGTTAAAAATTGTCTTTTCCTTCCACCCACCAAATTTCAGATCATTTGGACTTCTATAACTCTAGTTATGGATATAACTCTGAGTAGTGTTTGGGTTGGAATGCAACATAGATTCAGATTTCTCTTTTGTGACCAAACTTTGAATTTGAAAATGGCAAATTTAGGTCTTTCCATACCCATGAAAGTTGTAGGCCTATTTCTTATCTTTCCAGTCATATAAAGTAATATGAAATCCAAGATCTATAGCTCTAGATATGATCCGATGACTGAACAATGTTCGAATTTGAAGTGAATCGGCATCTCCTTCGTAAGCTTAGCCTTTTCTTTGTCCTTTCACTTTCAATAGTTAATCACAATAATCAATCCTTTGAATTGTGAGAATACCTGCATTTAAAATGAGCATTTACCATAAATTAAAGGTATCTTATATTATCAAACTTGTTATTATAAAACATGCTCTAGTTAAGGAGTTATTGATACTTTAAGTGTAAAATGATGATATAAAGCCTTGATAAAAATATACTTTTAAGTACTAATCAAGCCAAACACTAAATAGTGTTTGGGTTGTGGGACAGATTCGGACTTCTTTATTGTTGCTACAATTTGGACTTGAAAATGACATTTTTAAATCTTGGGCTCTATATGAAAGTTGTAGGTCTATGACTTACCTTTCCATTCATATAAAGTAGACTTAAATCCGAGATTTACAGCTCTAGATATGACCCAATTATCAAATAGTATTCCAGTTTGGACTACACCACCATCTCTTTTCTATGTCTGGCCATCTCTTTGTCATTTCAATTTCAGTTCTTAAACTCATCAATCAATCTTTTCATTTATATGATAGGCTTGCATTTAAAATAATTATTTACCATAAATTAAAGGTACTTATATTATTATATATGCTTTTATAAAACATGCTTCAGTGAAGGAGTTATTGATACTTTAAATGCAAAATGATGACATAAAACCTTGATAAAAATGGACTTTTAAGTACTAATCAATAGCCATAGCAAATGTCCCACCATCATTTCCTGATCCAAACACTTCATTTCCTTCTCCTAGCCTCTAATTATATAAACAAAAAGCAAAACCATTGACCAAGCCCCCCCTCTCATTTGATTCCAACCATAGTCATTAGCATCACACCTTACAATCTCTCTCTCTTCCATGCAATGACCAAGCCACACATTTCTTAAGAGTGAGTAAAATAACCAAAAAATGAATTAAACAGAGAAAACTAAAAAAAAATATCTAAAAAAACCGAACTGTGATAAAAAACTGATTAAATAGTTTAAAATTTTGAAAAAACCAACAAGTTTAATTCGGTTTTGGTTTTATAAAATTGAAACAGAAAAAACTGAATCGAATCGATCCTAAACCAAAAAGACCTGGAAAAAAATCAAGGGAAACCTAGCTAAAACCGAGCCATACTAAAAAAACAAAGCCAAAATCGAGCCAAGCTCACATAGTCTCGTAGTCAACTAAAGCTCCCACTAACTTCTATCTTCTCCTCCACCATTAACAACCATTAACCCCTTTAAATGTAAAACCAACATACACCACCGTAAGCTCAACATTAAGCAGGCCTCCCTTTATTTTTTCACTGTAAAAGGACCAAGCCCAGTTACTTTTATCTTCTTTAGTAGCCTTAATCAACATTCTCCTATAATCGAATGATCCATCACTTGCCACCATTAACACCAACTCTCTTTCTATGCCTTTTCATCTTCCATTGATAAGCAACCTCTCCATTGACCAGCAAGACAAGCAGCCTCTCAATGCCTTTCTATTTACCAATAACTCATGAACACAAGATTAATTTTTTAAAAAGAAGACACACATCCCTTAACAATTAGCCCTCTCTAAATCAACCTCTAACTCTCAAACCAACAACAAACCAGTTTCGACCCTGAACTGACACGACTAAAAGATTGATGTCTTTTTCCAAGTGTAGGAGTGTCGAAGTAATAAATAATCTAACAAGATTGGGGTCGAACCACATGGAGGTTAATTGTATAAATTATAGATAACAATAATATAACAACAACAATAACAATAGTAGTAGTAGTAGTAGTAGTAGTAGTAGTAGTAGTAATAATAATAATAATAATAATAATAATAATAATAAAGAAGAAGAAGAAGTTGATGAGAACTTTGAGATGGAAGATTAACATAAAAAGTAAACAATGATAACAACAAATGTCAAGGTTAGATGATCCATTAATGATATATCAAACAAGTATAGTATAAACTCTTATTATTCAATTGGAAACCACACACAAAGGAGGTTCTAATCAGACTATAAATTGTTAACATCATTATATTATTTATCTTATTCGAATAATGCTAATACTTGTAGATATTGTCAAGTATTCATGATTATAACTTATGTTAACAACAAATCAAGTTCCTTTCATAGCTTAGGTGTCGATTATACCATATATTATAGGCTATGAAAGTGTCAAGAATTTGTTGTACCAAGTGTTATACAACATAAATCTAGATTAGACATTTAACAAGCAAAGTATTAAAGAGTGAACAAGATAACAAATACAAAACATGTTAGTATTAAACATCAAAGTCCACGTTAAATTTACACTATACTTATTCTTACACCATTAATGTAACCTTTTCACCTTGTCATAATAAACTTAGCTAATCATAATGAAAGAAAGAAACATAAATAAATAAAATAAAAACATAAATAAAATAAAAGTTAACTAAGTAAAAAAAAGGAAATGAAAGGCTTAAACTTAATATTAATTAAAGCAAAACATAAGCAATATAAAGAGAGAAATAAAAAGCATGATCTTGATCTGAGACCAAGATGCCTAAATGCATGGTAAATGCCTCCTTTTATAGGCCAAAATTAGGAACTATTGATATGATGACTAATTGATGAGTGGGTGGCCAACTCTTGACTTGGTGACAATCTCTTGTCTACCCAAAACATCATTGATAACATTAGAATTGGAACCACTTGTAAACATAAAAGTTGTAGGAAATTGTCTCAGATTTTCAGGAAAAAAAAATAGAGGTCATTTCGCTTCTAGAACTCTAGATATGGGTCAAAAATTGAATCATGCATGGGTTGAAGGACACATTCAGACTTCTTTATTGTTGCTACAATTTGAACTTAAAAATGACCTTTTTAAATCTTGGGCTCCATATGAAAGTTGTAGGCCTATGTCTTACCTTTTCATCCATATAAAGTAGACCTAAATTCAAGATCTACAGCTCCAAATATGACCCAATTACCAAACAGTGCTCCAATTTGGACTGCACTAACATCTCTTTTTTAAGTTTGGCCTTCTCTTTCCTTTCAATTTCAGTTCTTATGTTCATCAATCAATCCTTTTATTTATGTGATAGACCTGTATTTAAATTATACATTTACCATAAATTAAAGGTATCTTATATTATTCGATATGTTATTATAAAACGTGCTTTAGTTAAGAAGTTATTGATACTTCAAGTGCAAAATAATGATATAAAACCTTGATAAAAATGCACTTTTAAGTACTAATCACACCCCCCATCCAACTTATTACTAGTCTCTAGTAATCAAAGCGTTAAAATAGAAAATGTTTTTACAAATTCCATAAAGAAAGGTATTCACGTTCAACTTCTATTAATCTATCTAGATAAAAATAAAAAAACTCTCATTAAATTTTTTATATCTACTCAATACCTCTTAAACAAGATATTAATAAACCTTTCTTTTATGCTTAATAGATCAACACGTAGTTATGGAGTTTTTCTTGGAAGAAAACAAAATTTTTTGTTCTAATGTTTAAGGTTTACTTCCTTGGGTTGGGATTATTATTTTTTCCTTTGCTTTTCTCTTTTTTTTTCTCTTATTTTTTTTAATATATATACATATAACTTAAAACACCATGCATCTTTAACCCATGTAACGTGCTTTCAACTAATGACTCCTAGACTAATTGGTCTTAGGGCATCAGGTGTTGAGACACCCCTACGAGCTTAGTAACTCGGGTTGCCGATATTGATATGTAGATAGTGCAATATTTGATTTTGTTTAGCTTTTCTCTTCAACCTATGTAACAAACATTGGGCCAATAGCTCCTACGTCAGTTGTCTTTAGGGTATTAGGTGTTAAAACACCCCTTTAGGCTTAATTGCTTATGTTAGGGAGGTTACAAAACCAAACTTATCTATATTTTTATTATCATCATTTTATTTTATTTTGAAATTATATATTATCCTTTTCCCTTAACTATTACCTTTAACAAAAGAACATAAATAATGTAATAATCTAATGTGCAACCCGTAATCATATGTTAAAGTGCGTATGTGAAAATTAAGGTTTAAGAATACATGTTAAATAAGCATATGAGTAGAATTAAGTGATAACAATGAGAGAGTTTGTAAACCTAAATATTTCAAGAAGTATTATGATAGACCTTGTTAATAATGATTACTAAGATGTGTCTCTAGAGTCAGTTTAACAAAAGAGATCCTTTACTCTGTCATCCTAGTTACAACAATTTTGCACATGCTTTATGAAATAAAAAACACAGTTAGTTAATTTTTTTTGTCACCTACTACCCTCTCCCCCAAACCAAAACGAGACATTATCCTCAATGTTCTAAGGTAGAAAGATATAATACAGAAGACATCACCTGAAAAAATGAACACTGATAAACCTGAAACACACTTAAATAAATATAAGAAACAACAAAACATAAATATTATGCTATTAATAAAACCAAAAGACATAAAGATTCATAAATGAAGACTCAAATTCAATCTAAGCTTTTTACAGCTTTCCTTAGATGACCAATTTATGCGACTTATGGAGGGATCAATTACAGGAATAAAAGATTGTAGGTGGTCAATCAATTGTTCAGCAGTAGCAGTAGAGATTATGATTTATGGTGCAGAAGATGTTAGAAATTCCTGTTTTACAACATGATTAAGAAATGACAACAATATCATAATAACCATCAACATTTAATAGACATATGAGTTTATGGTGAATGTGCAGTTGCGCCCAAGAGGAAATATGACAGATCTCTTCCAATATGCCTAGACCACGTGGTAAGGCAGTGAAGGCATCAACATGGTTAAACATTGCATTCATTCGAGCAGACATTATGGAGACCTCCAATTCCTCTCCAATTATTTTTCTAATGATGTCCCCTTATGTTGAAGCTTCGGGAACGACCCCCAAAACTTGACTACCTCGTAAAAATACAGCTATTGACACACCTCCCATTAACCCAAGACTGCCTCCCCCATACACTAAATGAATCTTTCTCTCAGTTAGCACCTGACTAAGATGATTTGCTGATTCTAAAAACTCTTTTTCTTTACCAGGACTAGATCCACCGAAAACACAAACATTTCTTATGTGATGACTTGAGAAACTTGCCATTTCCACACACTTCTATATTTGTTGAATGTGTGGGTTGAGCATAAATGAAAGAAAGGAAGAGAGGATTTTATAGATGAGAAATTGAAAAGGCAATCATACCACCTATATATAGGCTAGTTGGAGTCTCACTCTCACACTCTCTCTCTCTCTATATATATTTATTTATTAAAAAACATGCGTATGTATAGGTGGTTGTGATTGTGGCTCATATATTCCCTTGGTTTTACATCCAAGAATAGCTTAAATGCCCTCTATAGGTCGAAGATAGACTTTCCATCTAGTTTTTTTAAAAACTAGCAAACATAGTCTTTTTTAATCAGATTCCCAAGACTATATCAAGCATGTTCTTTATGAAAATGGGTTTATAATTCATGAATTGCAAGATGCTTATCTCGACTATGATAAGACTTAAGAGTTAATAGAAGATTATCTAATAACTCTCTGTGTTTTGAAATAAATTCCACTTTTTGATAATTTTCACAGGTTTTGCGGAATGCATGTAATTCCTTGAATATGGTAGACTAGTAAAATCCACTTTGTAAGATTTCTACAGTCCTTTTTTGACGAGAAATGATCCCCACGTGCCTTAGAGTGATAAAATTCAATGACATTACTTACCTCATTGTCGGGAATGCATCTTTGAAATATTTGATCAGGATAATAATTGAATAAGTAAGGGTTATCCCAATAAAATTTTTGCATGTTGCTCAATAATTTTCTTTTGTCTTTAGTACTCTAGTGAGCTGGCAAAAATCCTGAAGCAAGAAAATTGATATTTTTGGCAAACTAAGGTGAACTAAGAGAAAGTAGAGATTCATCAGGAAAGTAATCATCGATTGGTGTGATGTCTGGTGTCGAATCTGTTGTCACTTTTGATAAAAGATTTGGTGCCATTTTCATCCTTGAATTCTTCCTGATTGGTCATAGCATAAGGAAATAGAAATGTTGATGGTGAATAAGTCTTTTCTTTGCAAGGTTCATATTTAACCCCTTCCTTACCCTTAGAGATTGACTCATCATCTTTCTCACAAGGTTCAAGAATTGGTTTTGAATAACCTTACCACTAAGAAGAGTGATGACTGATTTGACTTGATCCATGTGTTGACTTCCAGAACTACTTGCATTTGCATTGTATTGCCCTTTAGGATTTTGCTGTGGTTGAGATGCAAACTTACCTTTCACTTGAAAACTGAGAGCAGATGTGAATTTTGTAAGAGTATCTTTAAAATCTGTTATGCTTTGAGCAAGTTAAGTGTTGATTGACTCTTGCTTTTCAATGAATGCATACAAAGTTTTCTCAAAATTTCTTCTAAGAGGTGGAGCATAAAAAGCTGCATATCCATGAGAATTTTGGAAATTATGGTGTGCTTGAAATTATGGTGGTGAAGTTTGTGCATTGTCACTCTTCCAATTGAGATTTTAGTGATTTATCTAACCAGGGTTGTATGTTTATGAGTATGGGTTATGATTGGGTCTTTGGAAACTATTTAAAGCATGAGCTTGTTCATGAAGACATTCCTTAAAAGAATGCAAGGTTGGACAATCATTGGTTGAGTGTTCATTGGTTTCACAAATTTGACACATAATACAGATTTTAATTGACCATTCTTTTTCAATTCTAGTGCCTCAACTTTCCTAGCTAAAAACGCAAACTTGGCTTGGAGGTCATGATCTTCCCTAAGGTTGTGTATACCTCCACTAGATGTTTGAGGTTGAGTTTTACTCGGTGCCTCATAAGTACCCGCGGTGTTCTAATTTTGAGCATTTTCAACTAACAAATCCAAGTACTTCATTGCTTTATCAGGGTTTTTATCTTCAAAAGTTCCATTGCACATCAATTCAACTATTTGCCTATCTTTATGTGTTAACCCTTCATAAAAATATAAAACCAATCTCCATGTTTCAAAACCATGATAAGGGCAAGTATTAATCAAGTCTTGACACCTATCCCAACATTAGTAAAATGTTTCTCCTATTTTTTTTTTTATGAAAGTGGTCATTTGTCTTTTGAAAGAATTTGTTCTATGAGATGGAAAAAACTTCTTTAAAAACTATTATTGCATTTTATCCTAAGCACGAATGGATCCTAGACTCAAATTTTATAGCCATGTTTTAGCTTTATCTTTTAATAAAAAAGAAAAAAGCTTTAATTTGATGGTGTTCATGCTACAATTTAAGTCATTATAGGTGTTATAGACCTTATCAATTTCCCTTAAATACTAGTATGAATTTTCAAAATCTAAGCTATGAAAAGAAGGTAAAAGTTGAATATTGCTTGGCTTAAAATTAAAATAAAATACATCAGGAGAAAAAACTATGCATGATGGTGCACTTGTTCTTGTAGGATTCATGTGGTCTCTAAGTGTTCTAACATGGTTATTCTCATTATTCTTATTATGAAGTGATTGATTATCTTCTTTGGCCATATTTTCTAAAAATGATGAGAATACCTTACAAAGTCTATCATTTAATGTACGTGACCACACTCTCATGCACGTGTAGGAATAGAATAAAAGCAAGAAGAAAACAAAAGAAGAAGAAACAAGAGAAAAGAAATAAAGTTATATACAAGAAAAGTGAAAAGAGAAAATAAAACAAATACTATAATTTGTATAAGAACTTACCTCCCTGGCAACGACGTTAAAAACTTGGCACGACCAAAAGATTGATGTCTTCTCCCAAATGTAGGAGTGTCAAAGTAATAAATAACCCGGCAAGACTAGGGTCAAACCACAGGGAGGTTAATTGTATAAATTATAGATAACAATAATATAACAACAACAACAACAATAACAATAACAATAAGAACAGCAACAATAATAATAGTAGTAATAGTAGTAGTAGTAATAATAATAATAATAACAATAAAGAAGAAGAAGAAGAAGAAGAAGAAGGTGATGAGAACTTTGAGATGGAAGATTAATGTAAAGATTAAATAATGATTACAACAAATGTCAAGGTTAGAGGATCCACTAATGGTATATCAAACAAGTATAGTATAAACTCTTATTATTCAATTGGAAACCACATACAAAGGAGGTTCTAATCAGATTATAAATTGTTAACATCATTACATTATTTATCTTATTCGAATAATGCTAATACTTATAAATGTTGTCAAGCATTCATGATTATAACTTATGTTAACAACAAATCAAGTTCCTTTCATAGCTCAGGTGTCGATTATACCATATATTATGGGTTATGAAAGTGTCAAACATTTGTTGTACTAAGTGTTATACAACATAAATCTAAATTAGTCATTAAACAAGCAAAGTATTAAAGAGAGAACAAGATAACAAATACGAAACATGTTAGTATGAAACATTAAAATCCATGTTAAGTTTACACTATACTTATTCTTACACCATTAGTGTAACCTTTTCACCTTGTCATAATAAACTTAGCTAATCATAATGAAAGAAAGAAACATAAATAAATAAAATAAGATAAAAGTTAACTAAGTAAAAGAAAGAAAATGAAAGGCATAAACTTAATATTAATGAAAGCAAAACATAAGCAATACAAAGAGAGAAATAAAAAGCATGATCTTGACATAGAAACCAAGATGCCTAAATGCATGGTAAATGCCTCCTTTTATAGGCTAAAATTAGAAACTATTGATATGATGACTAATTAATGAGTGGATGGCCAACTCTTGACTTGGTGACAATTCTTATCTTCTCTTGTCTGCACTAAAACGTCATTGATAACGTTAGAATTGAAAACATAAAAGTTGTAAAAAATTATCTCAACTTTCTAAGAAAAAAATAGTGGTCATTTGGACACCTAGAATTCTAGATATGGACCAAAAACTGAACAGTGCGCGGGCTGGAGGACAATTTCAGATTTTTTTTATTGTTGCTACAATTTAGACTTGAAAATAGCTTTTTTAAATTTGGGCTCCATATGAAAGTTGTAGGCCTATGTTGTATCTTTCTATCTATATAAAGTAGACCTAAATCTGAGATCTACAGGTCCAGATATGACCTAATTACTGAATAGTGTTCCGGTTTAGACTGTACCAACATCTGTTTTCTAAGTTTGGCCATCTCTTTGTCCTTTTAATTTGAGTTCTTAAATTCATCAATCAATCCTTTTATTTATGTGATAGGCCTGCATTTAAAATGAATATTTACCAAAAATTAAAGGTATCTTATGTTATTAGATATGTTATTATAAAACATGCTTTAGTTAAGGAGTTATTGATACTTTAGTGCAAAATGATGATATAAAACCTTGATAAAAATACACTTTTAAGTCCTAATCATTAACCCATCACTATCACCATCACCCATGCAACCAACATCCCTTTATTAACGCCAATAGCCCTTTCACGGTCTCCCTCTCTTTCCATCTCCATCGTGTTCTAGTAATGCTACCAACCACTATTAGTTTCCATCACAATAGCCTTAATAACAACTTAGTATCCTTACATGATAGTCACATGACCTTGAGCATGTTATGTAGCCAGAACAACAAATGCAACTAGTATAAGTGATGGAATTGAACAAAGAAAAGGAGAGAGAGACCAAAGCTATTGAGGTTCAAATCTCTTTCCAAAGGCCTTTGTTTGCCTCACCGCTAGCCAAAGAAGAAAAGAAGATTCAACAATAAGAAACAGGTTTGTAGAAAATAAAATCGAAAGAACCAAATCTTGTTGTGTGAAATCAACCAAATGAGTTCTGAATTTGACAAGTAAGGTTTGAATTTGACATTAAAATATCTACTTATCCGTTTTCTAAGATTGAACATATCTTTTAAATCATATATTTCTAAACTCCATTTGACCTGAACATTAACTAAACTATATTTTCATGCATCTAGTATCTTTCTGTAAAATTTTAGCTTATTTCAATATATGATTTAAAAGATATGTTCAATCTTAGAAAACAGATAAGTAGATATTGATCATGAATTACTTTTTCAGTAAAGTCCACTTCTTGTAAATCATTATCATCTCTAGGTTGCTTGCAAATGTTGAAAATATTCATCTCCAATGTCATGTTTCCAAATGATAGCTTCATCAATCCATTCCTACAATTAATCAATGCCTTAGAAGTTGCAAGAAATGAATGTCCTAAAATAACAGGAAATGAATTACATACTTTAACAGGTTGTGTGTCCAAGACAATAAAATCCATAGGATAAATGAATTTATTGACTTGTACTAACACATCTTCAATTATTCCTCTAGGCACTTTTATAGATCTATCGGCAAGTAAAAGAGTTATAGAAGTTGGTTTTAACTCACCTAGATTGAGACTTTGAAAAACTGAATATGGAAGTAAATTCACACTAGCTCCAAGATCAAGTAAGGCTCTTTCAATTTTATGCTCTCTAATAAAGCAAGAAATTATAGGACAACTAGGGTCTTTATATTTCAAAGCATTATTGTTCTGAATAATAGCACTTACTTGTTCAACTAAAAAGACTTTCTTTTTCACATTCAGTTTCCTCTTCACAGTGCATAGATCTTTTAAAAATTTAGCATAGGAAGGAACCTGTTTAATAGCATCCAGCAAAGGTATATTGATTCTTACCTGTTTGAAAGTTTCAAAAATTTCAAAGTTGTGATTGACTTTCCTTTGTTTGGTCATAACATGAGGAAATGGAAGTGTTGGTGGGGAATCAGTCGTTTCTTTTCAATTTTCAGATTCAACCCCTTCCTTACCCTCAAAGATTGACTCATCATCTTTCTCACAAGGTTCAAGAATGGGTTTTTCAATAACCTTACCACTGCGAAGAGTAGTGACTGATTTGACTTGATCCATGTGTTGGCTTCCGGAACTACTTGCATTTGCATTGTATTGCCCCTTGGGATTTTGTTGTGGTTGAGATGGAAACTTACCTTTCTCTTGGAAACTGAGAGCAGATGTTAATTTTGCAAGAGTATCTTTAAAATCTATCATGTTTTGAGCAAGTTGAGTATTGATTGTCTCTTGCTTTTCAATGAATGCATGTAATGTTTCCTCAAGATTTCTTCTAGGAGGTGGAGCATAAGGAGGTGCATATCCATGAGAATTTTGGAAATTGTGGTGTACTTGAAATGGTGGTTGTGAAGTTTGTGTATTGTTGTTCTCACTCTTCCAACTAAAATTTGGGTGATTTCTCTAACCAGGGTTGTATGTTTGTGAGTATGGGTTGTGGTTGGCCCTTTGGAAACTGTTTAAAGCATGAGCTGGTTCATGGAGACATTCCTTAAAAGAAGGCAAGGTTGGACAATCGTTGGTTGAGTGTTCATTTGTTTCACAGATTTGACACACAATATTTTCAACAGATTTTAATTGACCACTCTTTTTCAATTCTAGTGCCTCAACTTTTCTAGCTAAAGATGCAAACTTAGCTTGAAGGTCATGATCTTACCTAAGGTTATACATATCTCCACTAGATGTATGAGGTTGAGTTTTACTCAGTGCCTCATAAGTACCCGCGGTGTCCTAATTTTGAGCATTTTTAGCTAACAAGTCTAAGTACTCTATTGCTTCATCAAGGTCTTTATCTTCAAAAGTTCCATTGCACATTAATTTAACCATTTGCCTATCTCTAGGTGTTAACCCTTCATAGAAATGTGAAACCAATCTCCATGTTTCAAAACCATGATGAGGGCAAGTATTAAGCAAGTCTCGATACCTGTCCCAACATTGGTAAAATGTTTCTCCTGGTTTTTGAGTGAAAGTGGTGATTTGTCTTTTGAAAGAGTTTGTTCTGTGAGATGGGAAAAACTTCTTTAAAAACTGCTGTTGCATTTAAAATTTTGTAGCCATGTTTTAGCTTTATCTTTTAATGAAAAAGGAAAAAGCTTTAATATGATGGTGTTCATGTTACAATTTAAATTATTATATGTGTTGCAGAGCTCCTTAAATTTCCTTAAATGCAAGTATGGATTTTCCAATTCTAAGCCATGAAAAGAAGGTAAAAGTTGAATAATACCTGGTTTAAAATTAAAATGAGATGCATCAGGAGGAAAAACTATGCATGATGGTGCACTTGTTCTTGTGGGATTCATGTGGTATCTAAGTGTTCTAGCACGGTTATTCTCATTATTCTCATTATGAAGTGATTGATTATCTTCTTCGGCCATATTTTCTGAAAATGATGAGAATACCCTACAAAGTCTACCACTTGATGTACGTAACCACACTCTCATGCACATGTAGGAATAGAATAAAAGGAAAAAGAAAACAAAAGAAGAAGAAACAAGAGAAAAGAAACAAAGTTATATACAAGAAAAGTGAAGAGAGAAAATAAAATAAATATTATAATTTATACAAAACTTACCTCCTCGGCAACGACGCCAAAAACTTGACATGACTAAAAGATTGATGTCTTCTCCCAAGTGCAGGAGTGCCAAAGTAATAAATAACCCAGCAAGACCAGGGTCGAATCAGAGGGAGGTTAATTGTACAAATTATAAACAACAATAATAGTAACAATAACAACAATAATAACAGTAGCAATAATAATACTAATAATACTAGTAGTAGTAGTAGTAGTAATAGTAATAATAATAACAATAATAAAGAAAAAGAAGAAAAAGAAAAAGAAGAAAAGTTGATGAGAACTTTGAGATGGAAAATTAACTTAAGGATTAAACAATGATAACAAACAATGTCAAGGTTAGAGGATCCACTAATGGTATGTCAAACAAGTATAGTATAAACTCTTATTATTCAATTGGAAACCACACACAAAGGAGGTTCCAATCAGATTATAGATTGTTAACATGATTACATTAGTCATCTTATTCAATTAATGCTAATACTTGTAAATTTCGTCAAGCATTCATGATTATAACTTATGTTAAAAACAAATCAAGTTCCTTCCATAGCTTAGGTGTCGGTTATACCATACAGTTTCATAGCTCAGGTGTCGGTTATACCATACAGTATGGGCTATGAAAGTGCCAAGCATTTGTTGTACCAAGTGTTATACAACATAAATCAAGATTAATCATTTAACAAGCAAAGTATTAAAGAGTGAACAAGATAACAAATATAAAACATGTTAGTATCAAACATTAAAGTCCATATTAAGTTTACACTATACTTATTCTTACACTATTAGTGTAACCTTTTCACCTTGATATAATACAATTAGCTAGACATAATAAAAGAAAGAAAAATAAATAAACAAAATAAGAACATAAATAAGATAAAAGTTAACTAAGTAAATGAAAGGAAATGAAAGGCATAAAATTGATATTAATGAAAGTAAAGCATAAACATTACAAAAAATACAAAGAGAGAAAGCAAGAGCATGATCTTGATCTGCAAACCAAGATGCCTAAATGCATGGCAAATGCCTCCTTTTATTGGCGAAAATCGAGAACTATTGATTTGATGACTAATTGATGAGTGGGTGGCCAACTCTTGACTTGGTGACAATCCTTATCTTCTCTTGTCTGCCCAAAACGTCATTGATAACATCAAAATTGGAGCCACTCAAAAACATGAAAGTTGTAGGCAATTATCTCAGCTTTCTTATGTAAAACATTCAGCTCATTTCGACTTCTAGAACTCCATATATGGCCAGAATACTGAAAAGTGCTCGGGCTAGAGGATAAATTCGGGCTTCTTTGTTGTTGCTATAATTTGGACTTGAAAATGGCCTTTTTATATCTTTGGCTCCATATGAAAGTTGTAGGTCTATGTCTCACCTTTCCATCCATATAAAGTAGACCTAAATTTGAGATCTAGAGCTCCAGATATGACCCAATTACCGAACAGTATTCCGGTTTAGATTGCACTGACATCTCTTTTCTAAGTTGGGCCATCTCTTTATCCTTTCAATTTCAGTTCTTAAATTTATCAATCAATCTTTTCATTTATATGATAGGCCTACATTTAAAATTAACATTTACCACAAATTAAAGGTATCTTATATTATTAGATATATTATTATAAAACATGCTTTAGTTAAGGAGTTATTAATACTTCAAGTGCAAAATGATGATATAAAACCTTGATAAAAATGTACTTTTAAGTACTAATCAGTATCGAGACTTGCTTAATACTTGCCTTCATCATGGTTTTAAAATATGGAGATTGGTTTCACATTTTTATAAAGGGTTAACACCTAGAGATAGGTAAATGGTTGAATTGATGTGCAATGAAACTTTTGAAGATAAAGACCCTAATGAAGCAATGGAGTACTTAGATTTGTTACCTGAAAATACTTAAAATTGGGACACTACGGGTACTTATGAGGCACCGAGTAAAACTCAACCTTATACATCTAATGGAGGTATGGACAACCTTAGGAAAGATCATGACCTTCAAGCCAAGTTTGCATTAGCTAGAAAAGTTGTGGTACTAGAATTGAAAAAGAGTGGTCAATTAAAATCTGTTGAAAACATTGTGTGTCAAATATGTAAAATAAATAAACACTTAACCAATAACTGTCCATCCTTGCTTTCTTTTAAGGAATGTCTCCATGAACAAGCCTATGCTTTAAACAGTTTCCAAAGGGCCAACCACAACCCATACTCGCAAACATACAACCCTGATTGGAGAAATCACCTAAATTTTTGTTAGAAGACTGATAATAACAATGTACAAACTTTACAACCACCGTTTCAAGCACACCATAATTTCTAAAATTCTCATGTATATGCACCTCCTTATACTCCAACTCTTAGAAGAAATCTTGAAGAAACATTGCATGCATTCATTGAAAAGCAAGAGACAATCAATATTAAACTTGCTCAAAACATGATAGATTTTAAAGATACTCTTGCAAAATTAACATCTGCTCTCAGTTTCCAAGAGAAAGGTAAGTTTCCATCTCAACCACAACAAAATCCCAAGGGTTAATACAATGCAAATACAAGTAGTTTCGAAAGCCAATATATGGATCAAGTCAAATCAGTCACTTCCCTTCGCAGTGGTAAAGTTATTGAAAAACCCACTCTTGAACCTTGTGAGAAAGATGATGAGTCAATCTCTGAGGGTAAAGAAGGGGTTGAATCTAAAATTTGCAAAGAAAAGACTGATTCCCCACCAGTGCTTCCATTTCCTCATGCCATGACCAAACAAAGAAAAGTCAATCACAACTCTGAAATCTTTAAAACTTTCAAACAGGTAAGAATCAATATACCTTTGCTAGATGCTATTAAACAAGTTCCTTCTTATGTTAAATTTTTGAAAGATCTATGTATGGTGAATAGGAAACTGAATGTGAAAAAGAAAGTCTTTTTAGTCGAACAAGAAGTGTCATTCTTCAAAACAATAATGATTTGAAATATAAAGACTGTGGTTGTCTTACAATTTCTTGCTATATTGGCGAACATAAAAGTGAAAAAGCCTTGCTTGATCTTGGAGTCAGTGTGAATTTACTTCCATATTCAGTTTTTCAAAGTCTTAATCTAGGTGAGTTAAAACCAACTTCTATAAGTTTTTTACTTACTGATAGATCTGTAAAAGTGCCTAGAGAAATAATTGAAGATATGTTAGTATAAGTTGAAAAATTCATTTACCCTATGGATTTTATTATCTTAGACACACAATCTGTTAAAGTATGTAAATGATTTCCTGTTATTTTATGATGTTCATTTCTTGTAACTTCTAGTACATTGATTAATTGTAGGAATGGATTGATGAAGCTATCATTTAGAAACATGACATTGGAGATGACTATTTTTAACATTTACAAGCAACCTGAAGATGATAATGATTTACAAGAAGTGGACTTTATTGAAAAATTAATTCATGATCAATTTCAAACCACTTCTAATGAAATTGAGATTAATGAATCTGATGATTTGCAAATGGATTATTTTAAGGAAGAATTAAAGGCAAGTAATTGGAGACCACAAATTGAGGAATTGTCACCATGATCAATTAAATCCATACCTTCAAGTGTTCAATCACCTAAACCTGATTTGAAGCCATTGCCATTCAATCTCAAATACTCATTTTTAAGAGAAAATGAAACTTTTCCAGTAATAATCTCTTTCAAACTTAATGCATGTCAAGAAAGTAAGTTATTACAAACTCTGAAAATGTATAAAATGCATTAGGATGGACCATAGCTGACATAAAAGGAATTAGTCGTTTGATTTGGACACACAGAATTTATTTGGAGGAAAATGTTAAACCCTCTAGAAAAATACAATGAAGGCTCAATCCTAATATGAAAGAAGTAGTGAAATATGAAGTCATTAGGCTTCTAGATAATGGAATCATTTATCCTATTTTTGACAGCAAATGGATAAGTCCTACCCAAGTTATACCTAAAAAGTCTAGAGTCACTGTGATAAAAAATGAGAATAATAAGTTAATTCCTACTAGGACTGTTACTAGTTAGCACATGTACATTGACTATAGAAAACTTAATTCAATGACCTCCTAATTGGTCATTACCTTTCAAAATAATGTGTGACGCTAATGATTATGTCATAAGTGCTATTTTGGGACAAAGAAAAGATAAGAAACCTTATGTGATTTACTATACAAGTAAAACTTTAAATAGTGCTCAAATGAATTACACCACTATTTAAAAAGAATTACTTGCAGTAGTATTTGCATGTGAAAAATTTAGGTTTTATCTTGTTGGCTCACCTGTTGTTGTTTTTAGTGATCATGCAACATTGAAATATCTTCTTTCTAAGAAAGATTCTAAGGCTGGATTGGTGCGGTGGATTTAGTTACTTCAAGAATTTAATATCACAATCAAAGATAAGAAAAACACAAAAAATGTTGTCGCAGATCATTTGTCAAGATTGACAACAGATTCAAAAACTAACATCACACCAATCGATGACTACTTTCCTATTGAATATTTACTTTCTGTCTCTACAATGCCTTGGTTTGCTAATATTGTCAATTTTCTTGTTTCAGGACAATTGCCAGCTCATTGGAGTACTCAAGATAAAAAAAAAAGGTTCTAAAATGAAGTGAAGAATTTTTATTGGGATGACCCATATTTATTCAATTATTATCCTAATCAAATATTTCAAAGATACATTCCCAACAATGAGGTAAGTATTGTTATTAAATTTTATCATTCTAAGGCATGTGGGGGTCATTTCTCATCAAGAAAGACAACTACAAAAATCTTACAAAGTGAATTTTATTGGCTCACCATGTTCAAGGACTCACATGCATTTTGCAAGTCTTATGAAAATTTTCAAAAGTTGGGATCTATTTCAAAACATCACATGATGTCTTTAAATCCTATTCTTGTCATTGAGATTTTTAACTATTGGGGCATAGATTTCATGGGTCCATTTCCTCCACCATTTGGTTTCTTATACATATTAGTCACAATAAATTAAGTTTCAAAATGGATAGAGGCAATTCCAACTCAAAACAATGATCACAAAACAATGATAAAGTTTTTGAAAGAAAATATTTTGAATTGATTCGGAATCCCTCGAGCCATGATAAGTGATGGTGGAACACATTTATGTAACAAACCATTTGAGTCTTTAATGAAGAAATATGGAATCACATACAAAATTTCCATCCCTTATCACCTTCAAACAAGTGGACAAGTAGAGCTTACTAATAGGGAGATCAAACATATTTTGGAGAAAACAGTGAACCCTAATAGGAAAGATTGGTCTTTAAGACTTAATGATGCACTTTGGGCTTATCGAACTACTTATAAAACATCATTAGGTATGTCACCTTATAGACTAGTCTATGGAAAACCTTGTCACTTGTCTGTGGAACTTGAACATAAAGCTTATTGGGCTATTAAAGCTTTCAATTCAAATCTTGATGATGCTAGTCAACTGCGAAAATTACAAATAAATGAGCTTCAGGAAATAAGAAATGATGCATATGAAAATCCAAAAATTCATAAAGCAAGAATCAAAGAGTTTCATGACAAGAATATTCTGAGAAAAACATTCAATGTTGGTCAAAAAGTCTTGCTTTATAATTCTTAACTGCATTTATTTCTTGGAAAACTAAGATCAAGATGGAGTGGTCTTTTTATTGTGAAACATGTGTATCTATATGGGGCCTGTGATATCGAGAATCCAAAGAATGACAATGTTTTCAAGGTAAATGGACATCGTTTGAAAGTTTACTTTGACAATTTTTCAGTTGAAAATGACTTTATTGAATTAGGTGATCCTGTATATAAAGATTGATTTTTTTTTTCTCATATTTTTTTTGTGTTCTTTTTGAGTGATTTTTGCTAGTTTCTCTTACCTCGGTCAAATGGCGGACAACAGTACTTCATGATTTAAGTCGGTTCTTTCAGTTTCCCATAATAACTGATATCTATGTATATATTTGTGCAATTCTTTGAATCTCTCTTCCAATTCTCATTTGATAATGGACACTAATTTTGAAAAATTAAAAAAGTATTTTCCCGCTCTGCCTCAGAATGCGATTTCAAAAATTTACCATGCTAGATATGTAAGATTGAGGTTGTTAATGAATCATGGAATTCCTGAAGATATTCACCGGTTGATTGAAGTAAAGGTCTGATTATCAGGTGAGTCCTCTAATTCCTTCATTTCACACATGCCTGGAACAGGTAAAAGCATTTTTGCCAAGAAATGTCATGCAAAACGACTGAAAGTCTGTCACCAATGTGTCAGATGGACTTGTAATGCACAATTTTGTTCTTCAGGAATGATATCTATAAACCGTGATGATAAAATACAATTCATTAAGGATGGCCTAAGTAAGGAGTCTTTAGATAATCTTCTATTAAATCTTGAGACGCATCCTAGTGGAGATGTGCATCATGCAATTCATGATTTATGACCCTATTTTCATAAAGAATATGATCGACTTAGTCTTGGGAATCTGACTAAAAAAGACCCTGTTTGCCAGTTTTTAAGAAAATTGGATGGGAAGCCTATCCCCGACTCATAGAGGGCGTTTAAGGCGTTCTTGGACGTAAAACCAAGAAAAGATGTGAGCCACAATCACAACTGCTTGTACATACATATGCTTTTTCAAAAATAAATAAAAAGAGAAAGAGTGTGTGTGAGACTTTAGCTAACCTACACATAGGTGGTATGATTACCTTTTTAATTTTTCATCTATAAAATCCTCTCTTCCTTCCTTTCATTTCTACTCAACTCATACATTCAACAAATATAAAAGTGTGTAGAAATGGCAAGTTCCTCAGGTTATCACATAAGAAATATTTGTGTTTTTGGTGGATCTAGTCCTAGGAAAGAAAAGGAGTTTTTAGAATCAGCAAATCATCATGGTCAGGTGCTAGCTGAGGGAAAGATTCATTTAGTGTATGGGGGAAGGCAATCTTGGGTTAATGGGAGATGTGTCAATAGTTGCATTTTTAGGAGGTAGTTAACTTTTGGAGGTCGTCCCTAAAGCTTTAGCACAAGGGGACATCATTGGAAAAACAATTGGAGAGGAACTACAGGTCTCCACAATGTTTGCTTGAATGAATGCAATGTTTAACCATGCTAATGCCTTCATTACCTTACCAGGTGATCTAGGCACATTGGAAGAGATCTTTCATAATTGCTCTTGGGCCCAACTACACATTCACCATAAACCCATAGGTCTGTTAAATGTTAATGGCTATTATGATAAGTTGTTGTCTTTTCTTGATTATGTTGTGGAATAGAAATTTCTAACATCTTCTGCACAAAAAATCATAATCTCTGTTGCTACTGCTGACCAATTGATTGACCAACTACAATATTTCATTCCTGTAATTGATCCCTCCATGATTCGTATAAATTGGTCATTTAAGGAAAGCTACAACAAGCTTATATTAGATTTGAGTCTTCATTTGTGAATTTTTGTGCCTTTTGCTTTTATTATTGTGTTTTGTTGTTTCTTATATTTGTTTAAGTGTGTTTCAAGTTTGTTAGTGTTTGTTATTTCAGGTGATGTCTTTTGTACTCTATCTTTCTACCTTAGAACATTAAGGACAATGTCTCATTTTGGTTGGGGGGGAAAAAGTAGTAGCTTTCAAAAAAAAAATTTAACTAATTGTGTTTTCTATTTCATACAACATATGCAAATTTGTTGTTACTAGGATAACAGAGTAAAGAAGCTTTTTTGTTAAAGTAACTCTTGAGACGCATCTTTGTAACCATTCTTAATAAGGTCTATTATAATACTTCTTGAAATATTCAGGTTTACAAGCTTTTGCATTATTATCACTTAATTTTACTTATATACTCATTTAACATATATTCTTAAACCTTAATTTTCACACACACATACTTTAACATAAGATTATGGGTTGCACATTGGATTATTACATTATTTATGTTCTTTTGTTAAAGGTAACAACTAAGGCAAAAGAAAAGTATATAATTTGAAAAAAAAACAAAAAAAAAAGAGCAAAAACAAATGATGATAATAAAAATGTAGATAAGTTTGGTTTCGTAACCTTCCTAACCTAAGCAATTAAGCCCGAAGGGGTGTTTTAACACCTAATATCCTAAAATCAACTAACTTGAGAGCTATTGGCCCAACACTAGTTACATGGGTTAAGGAGAAAAGCTTAAGGGAATGAAACATTGCACTATCTACATATCAGTATCTACAACCCGAGTTACTAAGCTCGTAGGGGTGTCTCAACATCTAATGCCCTAAGACCAACTAGTTTGGGAGTCATTAGCCGAAAACTCGTTACATGAGTTAAAGATGCATTGTGTTTTAAGTTACATGTATATATATTTAAAAAAAAACAAAAAAAATCCCAACCCAAGGAAGTTAACTTAAAGATTAGAACAAGAATTTTGTTTTCTTCCAAGTAAAGACTCATAACTGTGTGTTGATATATTGAGTACAAAAGAAAGGTTTATTAATATCTTGTTTAAAGGTATTGAGTACATATATAAATTTAATGAGAGTTTGTTTATCTAGATAGATTAATGGAAGTTGGATGATGAATACCTTTCTTTATAGAATTTATAAATTATTTTTGTATTTTAACGCTTTGATTACTAGAGACTAGTAATAAGCTGATTGGGGGGGTGTGATTAGTATTTACAAGTGCATTTTTTATCAAGGTTTTATATCATCATTTTGCACTTGAAGTATCAATAACTCCTTAACTAAAGCATGTTTTATAATAACGTATCTAATAATATAAGATATCTTTAGTTTATGGTAAATATTTATTTTAAATGCAGGCCTATCACATAAATGAAAGCATTGATTGATGAATTTAAGAACTGAAATTGAAAGGACAAAGAGATGGCCAAACCTAGAAAAAAAATATCAGTGTAGTCCAAATCAGAACACTGTTCGTTAATTCGGTCATATCTGGAGCTGTAGATCTTGGATTTAGGTTTACTTTATAAGGATGGAAAGATAAGACAGAGGCCTACAACTTTCATATGGAGCCCAAGATTTAAAAAGGTCATTTTCAAGTCCAAATTGGAGCAACAACAAAGAAGTCCGAATTTATCCTCCAACCCGAGCATTGTTCAGTGTTTAGCCCATATTTGGAGTTTTAGAAGTCCAAATGACCACAATTTTTACACAAGAATGCTGAGATAATTTCATACAACTTTCATGTTTTCAAGTGGTTCCAATTTTGACGTTATCAATGACGTTTTGGGTAGACAAGAGAAGATAAGAATTGTCAACAAGTCAAGAGTTGGTCACCCACTCATTAATTAGTCATCAAATCAATAGTTCCCAATTTTGGTCTATAAAAAGAGGCATTTGCCATGCGTTTAGGCATCTTGGTTTCCAGATCAAGATCATGCTCTTGCTTTCTCTTTTTGTATTTTTTTTGTAATGTTTATGCTTTGCTTTCATTAATATCAAGTTTATGCCTTTCATTTCCTTTCATTTACTTAGTTAACTTTTATCTTATTTATGTTCTTATTTTATTTATTTATTTTTCTTTCTTTCATTGTGTGTAGTTAAGTTTATTATGTCAAGGTGAAAAGGTTACACTAATGGTGTAAGCATAAGTATAGTGTAAACTTAATATGGACTTTAATGTTTGATACTAACATGTTTTGTATTTGTTATCTTGTTCACTCTTTAATATTTTGCTTGTTAAATGACTAATCTAGATTTATGTTGTATAACACTTGGTACAACAAATACTTGACACTCTCATAGCCCATACTGTATGGTATAACCGACACCTGAGCTATGAAAGGAACTTGATTTGTTGTTAACATAAGTTATAATCATGAATGCCTGACGAGATTTATAAGTATTAGCATTAATCGAATAAGATAACTAATGTGATCATGTTAACAATTTATAATATGATTGGAACCTCCTTTGTGTGTGGTTTCCAATTGAATAATAAAAATTTATACTATACTTGTTTGACATACCATTAGTGGATCCTCTAACCTTGATATTTGTTATTATCATTGTTTAATCCTTATATTAATATTCCATCTCAAAGTTCTCATCATCTTCTTCTTTTTCTCCTTATTTTTATTATTATTATGATTATTATTATTATTACTACTACTACTACTACTACTAATACTATTATTGTTGTTGTTGTTGTTGTTGTTGTTATATTATTGTCATCTATAATTTATACAATTAACCTCCCTGTAGTTCGACCCCAGTTTTGCCGAGTTATTTATTACTTCTACACTCCTACACTTGGAAGAAGACATCAACCTTTTGGTTGTGTCATTAATGATCATGGTAGGGTTAAAATTAGACTTGATCGAAGAGAATTTAATGTTAGGAGGGTTGTTACGCAAGTTAACACTAATGTGGATGAGTTTGTGCCTAATAATATGGATATGAGTGATTTTGATTTTGAAGATGTGTTTTTAAGACATGGAAAAAGTTTTGGACAATAGCAGAATTATCAGTTTATAGGAGATATATGCTTGACCGCTTTTTATGATCGGCTTGTTTTAACTCGCAAGTGCACGAGTGTGCGATGTAGCAATTAAATCGGTAAGATCGAGGTCATATCCACAGAGAGCTAGATCTAGAAAATAAGCTAGGTAACAAAAAAAACTCAAGAGAAATTAAATTAATAATAACTTGGTTGAAAATAATTGATGGATTTGTTTTGAAAGATGAAAACGTGTAAATAGATTTTAAATGATAAGAAAAGGTAAATCTTGGTCCAAATCAATTTTAATGGTAATGTATTGGTGATTCCTTCAAGATATATAAGATAACTCAACCTAATATCAACGATGGTGATATTAGATCAGAAGATATTACAATGAAGTTTAAAAGGATAAAGATTGATTATTGCTTAAGAATGAACAAGTACTTTCATATTAAGTAAGACATTGAATCAAGCAATCTCTATACCAAAACTAAAGTTTGTGCATAAAAATTCAAGATTATAACATTACTTAAATGGTTTCTAAAATTTATTTGCAATAATAAATCATTCATGAAGAAAATGAGAAAATAAACATTAAGATTCATTCATATCTTAAAGAACTCACCTCAACCACCATCATCCTTGATTTGGATCCAAGAAAGAGATTAGCCAACCATGATTATATATAAGAACACTTTAACAAACATGAAATAACTTGAATTAAACTAAAATAATAAGTTTTACAAGCTAAAGAACCGAAATCTATAAAGAAGAACACAACACAATTTCAGTAAAAATTCGGACATAAATTTGATGCTAACTTTGGACAGCAATTTAGACCCCTTTAGAAGACGGTTTTAGAGATGTCTATTAGAGACATATTTATAGGAAATTCTGTCACCTTTCTAGATTATTAAAGAACAGCTCATTTGGACACCTGAGTCAAAAGTTATAGGCAAAACACCAAAAGGTGTTTTGAAAAATCAAATCAGGACAGCTTTACAACCACTTTGGTGCACATTTTTCTTCCTCATTTATGAGCTATCTCTTTCTTCTTTTTGACCCAAAATAATATAAAAATGTCCCCTCCAGCTTTCCATCCATGTGCTTGCCTTCTTGGATCAATGGATTACCCAAAATAAATCAATTGTTGTTGTGTGGACATGTAAGATCATGGATTGTGTTTGGGCTGATTTGAAAGTTGATTTGGGGTTGATTTGGGGCTGATTTTAAGCATCAAATAAGTATACAAATATACCTATTATTTGGGCTAAGATTGACATTGAAACCTTGAGTGTTTAATGGTTGAAGTTTGCACACAACATAAGGCAAGTTTGGGCTTAAAATAGATCATATGATATTCTTTTCTAGAATTGGAATAGAATTGATTTTTGGGACAAATTTGGAGCACTTATTTGAACCAAGATTTGCTTCAATCTTCAACTAAATGTCTCTTCAATTCTTTGTTCTGAATTTCGACGTTGAATTTCCTGAATTAATTCATTTAAGCTTCAAAAACCTATCGAAACATTAAAACAAACTTCATTACTGAAAAGCACATCAATTATTATAAAAAAAAAACCAAATAAAAACAATAAATACATATGTAAAATAAGAGACTTAATGACACTTTTGATGCACAATCAAAATATATAGTGATAATTTTTGTTATAAGGGTGATTATATGTACTAGGACCATAACGCCAAGTTAGGTGGAGATTGGAGTACAATTAAGCTGATAATACTGAATTTTCAAAGGAAGAATGATTCAAAAGTTTATTTAGAATGAGATAAGAAGGTTGAGTGGATTTTTTAATGTCAAAATTATCTAGAGCCTAAGAAAGTCAAGCTTGTTATAATTGCTTTTACTAACTATGCCATTGTGTGGTAGATCAATTAGTGACAAATCACATGAGGAATTATAAAAGGTAAATTGATACTTGGGATGAGATGAAATACCTTATAAAGAGGCGCTTTGTGTTTAACCACTATAATAGAGAATTGTATCAAAGGTTGTAGAGTTTAAGTCAAAGTACAAAGAGTGTTGATCAGTAGTACTTCAAAGAAATGAAACTTTCTATGATTTGAGATAATATTAAAAAGTTTAGCGAGGCTACTATAGATAGATTCATGAATGATCTTAATCATGATATAACTCATATTGTGGAGTTGCAACATTATATGGAGTTGGAGAAGATGATGCATATGGTTGTGAAGATGAAAAAACAACTTAAATAGAAAGGTACCATTCAATGAAGCCAACAATTAGGCCCTTCAAAACCTTGGAAACCTAATTTGAAAGATAACACTGGGGGTGGCCAATCATAATAGAATAAGGAGGGCAAGGCCGAATACCTAGAAAGAAGAAAGACACCTCAATTGTTGTTAAAGGTAACAATGTTACTTATATTTCTCATAATCATGACATTAAATACTTTTATTGTTTGATTTTTGGTCATATTGCTTCATAGTGTCCAAATAAAAGAGTTATGTTTATGAAAACTAATAATGAGGTTAAGACCAATAGGAAAGATGAAGAAGAGAAGATGCCATCATTGAAGGATGCTAATGATGTTTGTGTTGAATATCCAGTTGAGGGAGAGACACTTATGGTAAGGAAAGCATTAGATATGCATGCCATGATGGATGATTTGGAAGGTTAGTGAGAGAACATATTCCACATGATATGTCATATTCATAATAAAATATATAGCTTAATTATAGTTGCACTAATATAACTAGTGCTGAATTAGTAAGAAAGTTTAATTTACACACTACCTAACATTGCATACCTTGTAAATTATAGTGGTTGAATAATAATGATGAAGTGAAAATGAATAAGCAAGTTTTGGTTATTTTTTCTATTAGTAAAATTATGATGGGGTGTCATGTGATGTTATGCCCATGCAAGCTAGTCACTTGTTGCTTGATAGACCATTATAGTATAATAAGAGAGTTATGCATGATGGAGTGACAAATATGTATTTTTTTAGATGAATGGAAGACTTGTAATTTTTATTTTTGACACCCAAACAAATATATGAGAAGTAACAAAAATTGAAGAAGCGAAAGATGGTTGAAAAGGAAAGCTTATATATAAAAGGAACCTTCTTTGCTAAAAAGGTCCTTCTTTGCTAAAAAGGTCCTTCTTGGATTTTATAATGATGCTATTTTTCGGTTTGGTATTGATTTTTGACCTTAAAAGATGTTTTTCATAATACAAATTTATGTTCAATTTTTTTTAAAAAAGGATAGGATGATACGAACCAAACAAGGTTCAAACTTGACCTTAAAATGTATGTTAAATAATTTTGTAAAATTAGACATATCTCTTAAACCATACATTAAAACGAGTTGAAATTTTACAAGAAGATAGCAGACACATATAAATATGGTTTGGTAAATTTTTAGATCAAAATAAGTTTGGAAACATATTATTTTAAAGGGTCAAAGGTATCAGACAAATTTTGTCAAATTTGCCAAACTACACCTCTTTATACTGTTTAGGACATATCTAGATTTCAGGTAGGATTTTGCTGTGATTCAAGTTGAAATAGAAATTAGACATATCAAGCTTTCCAACTATATATTGTGGGCCCATTAAATAATTCGGATGTTAGAGAACAATATGTTAGAAACTAGGATTGAAAGCCTACCAATAATGTGCAAAAATTAAAGTTTGAGCTAGATGAAAGAATTTCAGCATGAAGAATTTCTTATTATTTTATTTATTTATTTAATGTTGAATAATTACTTTTAATATAGGTTTGTTCTAGCCGATTATATATTGTTTAAGAGTTTATTTTATTATTGGACTTATGTTAATTAATTAATAATTTAGACCCATTAACTTGCAAACTAAAAGGGGTTGATTAGGGTTAATTAGAGGAGACTATATTATATTTTTTAGCTATAAATTTCAGCAATAAGTTGAATAATAAACATGAGTTTTTCTTTTGTTTGTTTATGGAAAAACAACCTTTTTTTGCATGAATAAAGATCGTACATTGCTTATCAAAGAATAATTAACTTCATGATATCATTCAAATATTTAGGATTCCTAGATACAAGGTTATTTTTGGGTCAAAGTCTTTTTTCAATATCTTTGGTTTCTTGGTACAAGGTTACCTCTAGGTCAAGACTTTGACAAACTTAACTTTCGATTTTCCGAGTTGTTATCTAATTTATTGGGGGTTGTTTGATTACGTGATCAAGAGGTTCACATCACTGTGTGTTTCTTTTTTATTTTTAGGTCTCTGATTGTGATACTACCAGCATAGGAAGAAATAAAAGAAGAAATTGATCTAGATGTACCCCTTTTCTCTTAATTGGTGATGGTGTGTGGACTCACACATTGTCAGTGATAGAGGTGCATGGAGACCACATTCCACCATTGTTTCCACCCGTTAGTGCACTTAGTTGGCTCCCTAAATCACCCAAAACTCATTTAGTCACTTTTGGAAGATTGATTTATAATCTCAAATCATTTTTTGGACAAATTGATAAAATGTTGTGAGTTTTGGGACAAAACCTCATTATTGTGTATAAAATTTGGATTATTTGAACATTATTTAATTTGAATTTATTTGTGTTTTTGGTATGATAATTTATGTTAAATTACAAGTTGATTTTTTGGGTTATCATTGTTTTTTAGACATTAAATGTTGGTTCATGATTTTTGTTTGAGTATGTTTTAATTTATTTGAATTAATATAAAATTTGAATGAAGTTCATGAAATTAATAAAATTTGTGTTGATGTTTTGGTGTTTTTTAGTTTTGAGTTGATAATTTGCCTTGAATTGATACATTAGTTAAAATAGTCTTGATAAAAACATTTTATTTGTGTCTTGCCAATCATGGTTTTCATTCAAAATTTTAATTTTTGAAAAATCATCTTACAATTAATTTTAAATTCTTTACTTTTTTTCTATCCTCCCATATTGAAATTGAAACTACATGAGAAACACTTTCAAGTAGTAAACGAATTGGTTCTATTCCACTAAAACAACAACAAAAAATATATTTTTTTAAAAAATATTTTTAATTTTATATGGTCAAGTTTCTCAAAAATAAAATATAAAAATATTAAATATTAAAAATAAACAAAAAAAAGGCATGATTTAGCATCTTTTAATATAAAAATTCATGGAAAAGAGTTTTTTTGCATGTATTTTTGAATTAATAACCCATTTAAGAAATCCACGAGATCTTGGTCTATATTTTAAAAATGCCAAATAATTTATTTTGTTTATCCTAATATGAAGGGTTACGAACTTATACATAAAATATATTTTTGATATTAAAAGAAGAAAATATAAAAAATATGTTTTGATTCTAAAGTGGTTAGGTTTTAACCTGATAAGATAAAAATCTCCTTACTGAGAAAAATTTATCCTAAATCTTAGACAAATCAATGATTAGAAATAACAACAACACCTTAGTATATATCCTACAAACAAATAATGTAACTTATTTTAGATAAGATGTATTTGGGGTAATATGTTCTTCTTATACACAATTAATCATCTTATTTATTCTATAAGATCAGTTATGATTTCTAGTGATTAAATTACTAAATGATAATCCATCTTTTTTTTACTAGTAAAAAGCAAGAACTTTTTATTCTTTTCTCGTTACAAGAGAAATTCCGGTTTGAAAAAAAATATAACAATAATGTTATACATATGCAACATTTATAATTCTTGTTTAGTATGTTTGTTATTATTAAGGTCTAATTTAATTTATTTTGAAGATAACTTAAAAACCTGATATATCATTGTATAAAACATATGAAGTTTATAATTGAATTATTTATTCAATTAAAACTTAATTGACTTGATTAAAATTGATTGGATAAACACAAAAATTATTATTGTTTTTTCACTTTTTAAAAAAGGAAAAAACATTCAAATGACTAATGAACTAATTCAATACCCCAAGCCCTAGTAAATCCTAGGAACCGATTTGCAACTATGGATATGATTACAAAATGTTTTTTCACCGTGGAAACCTAATTTGCAAATGATTAAAATCTCAATGGCAAAATAACAAAACCTAAATGTAAAGTGAAATCACAAAAAAGCCCTTCAACTTCTAAAATTTCCAATAATAATTTCCATCTCAAACTGGCAAAGATAGTGCCAATCGAGAAATTAGGTCAAACGGGCAACAATTATCATTCCAAATAAACTAACTCCTCTTCTTCTCAAGATCTGTTCGGCCCTAATGCTTAGCTCTGTTGCACTCACAGATTGCCTTATGGTTTCCTTTCTTGTGAAACAAACCAGTAAATTCCTTTCTTCTCTTGTATTTTTGGTACCCTAAAATTCTATTTTTTGAATTGACAACATACATTAATTATCCTTTTTCCAGGGATTTTAAGGCTCCATTATTTCTGGTTCTTCTGCATTTGCATGTGCTTGGTTTAATTTATTGGGTTTTGAGCTCCAAAGTTTCTTGCTTTACTTGTTTCTTGCCCAATTTGGACACAGTTAGGGTTTAATTTATGAGGTTTTTGAGTTCCAAAGTTTCTTGCCTTAGGGCTATGGCTTTATGGGGCATGCCTAGTTTTATGGGTGGTTTCTGTTTTGACCATTACAATGGTGGCATGGTTGGTTAGAAACAGAGTATGTCAATTACTGAATGTTGGTTTGTTGGATTGCCTTTTCATGTCATGGTTTTTTATGTCAACCACTGATGTTTGCTTGTTAGAAACTTTTTGATTTTTTTCTTTGAAACTTGTGCTTATGGATTCAAAGTTTGTTACTCTGGACTTGAAAATGGTTGAAATCGGAGAGGATTGGTCTTTTGGTTTTCAGCAGCAGATTTGTGTTTTTTATTTCAGGTTTAGATTTATAGGGTGAATATTTGTGAAAATTGCTCAATAACTCTTTTAATGTGTTTATGTGATGCCGATTCCCTATCGTTGTCTGCGATTCATATACCAGTGAAGCCTACAGTAAATGTCAATTACTCTGACAATACTTCTCTTGTTTTCCAAGTTAATCATAGTTCTTATTTATGTTCCACCTGTACAAATATGCAGAGCCCGTTTGGATGTGAGAGTTGAAAGTGGATTTTTCTCGGGGCTTGTGGAAGATCTGCTTTTCAACCTGGTCATCTGAATTGAGTGATGGAGTGCAACAAAGATGAGGCCTTCAGGGCGAAGGGCGTTGCAGAGAGTTTGATGGTAAAGAAGGATTTTCCAACAGCCCGTAGAATTCTGCTCAAAGCCCAACAACTTTATAAGGATTTGGAAAACATTTCTCAGATGCTAACTGTTTGTGATGTGCATTGCACTGCCGATAAAAAACTGTTAGGGACTGACATGGACTGGTATGGCATCCTTCAGATTGAAGAGACAGCTGACGAAGCAACTATTAAGAAACAGTACAGGAAATTTGCCCTCCAACTTCATCCTGACAAAAATCAGTTCCCTGGTGCTGAATCTGCATTTAAGTTAATTAAGGATGCCCAAACAGTGCTTTTGGACAAGGGAAAACGGTCCTTGCATGATATTAAACGCAAAGCTTCTATGAGTAAACCTGCACCGCCATACCGGCCACCACAGAAGGCAGCCCCCTGCTCAAATTTTACTGGCTTCAATCCTCACTACAGGCAATCTCAACAGCCAGCCTCTCAACGTGATTCCTCTAATGGCCGGCCAACTTTCTGGACTGCATGTCCATTTTGTACTGTAAGATACCAGTATTACATAGAAATTATTAACAAACCTCTTGTGTGCCAGAGTTGCAACAGATCCTTTTTTGCATATGAAAGGAGTGGACAGGGGCTTCCGACAGAATGGAACTTGAATCAATCATCATTTCCGCAAAGGAAGAATATCCCAAATCAGACTGCTAGCAAAGTGGGGCTGGGACGGCAAGAAAATTTGAACACTGTGCCATCGAAAACAGAGTTCCCTTCAGAAAAAGTAAATGGTAAAAGAAAGAAGAAGAGAGAAGAGGAGTCCAGTGAAAGTTGCAACACTGAAACTGATTCTGATGAAGACTTGGCTAGTGAGGAAGATGGTGATTTTGAGGCTGAGGTGAATTTTGAATATAAAGGAGAGCGCCCAAGGCGATCTGGACGGCAAAAACAGCAGGTTTCTTATAAGGAAAATCTGAGTGATGATGAAGACCATGTGAGAGATCCAAAAATGGCCAAGTTGAGTGGATCGTTCTGTGAAACTGAAGAGGAGAATGCGAATGAAATGAGGGAGGATGTGTCTGACAAAGAAGATCAATCTAGTATAGCTGCTGATGTGAAAGACGAGGCCATCCTGAAACCAGAAGAAAGTAAAGAAATCAAGGACACCGAGAATGTGAAGGGAAAAGAAAAGGTAGAAGCAATTTTCTGTCAGAAAAACTCTGAGACCCCTATTCGCTTGTCATCAGATTCAACCTCACAATCCGCATCAGATCCGGATTCATATGACTATCCCGATCCTGATTTCCATGATTTTGACAAAGACCGGGGTGGAGAGTGCTTTTCAGTGGGGCAGGTGTGGGCTGTATATGACAACTTGGATGCCATGCCTAGATTTTATGCTCAAATCAAGAAAGTTGTCTCTCCTGGATTCAATTTGCGGATAACCTGGCTAGAGGCATGCCCAGATGATGAGAATGAAGCTGAATGGGTTGAGGAGGGCTTGCCTGTGGCTTGTGGTAAGTTCAAAAATGGAAAATCTCAATACACTGACAAGCGGCTAATGTTTTCTCATCTGATTGATTTGGAAGAAAGTGGCCAAAGAAACACATACAATATATTTCCTAGAAAGGGGGAGACTTGGGCCCTCTTCAAAAATTGGGATCTCAAATGGAAATCTAATGCTGATGCTCATCAGGACTATGAATATGAGTTTGTTGAAATTTTGTCCGAATTTGCTGAGGGTGTTGGTGCTCGTGTTGCCTTCTTGGGTAAAGTGAAGGGCTTTGTGAGCCTTTTTTGTCGGATTAGAAAGGAAGGGATGGACGTGTTTGAAATTCCTCCAGCTGAACTGTTCCGGTTCTCCCACATGATTCCATCATTCAAACTGACAGGCAATGAAAGAGAAGGTGTGCCAAGGGGATCTTTTGAACTTGATCCAGCTTCTTTGCCTAAAACAATTTTAGAGATTGCCAATCCTGAAGATCTCAGAGAGGAGGTTGGCAATGCTCATTGTGATGGATCATGTTCGAGATCCTCAGACAAAGCAAAACCTGAAGTGATATGTGAATCAGGTACTTCGATGCATCAACCTGACACAAAAGGCACGTCTCTGCTATCTGAGGATAATTGTGGCAGCATCATGGAAGATTGCAGTGCCGTAGATGCTATTGAAATTCCAGAACCAGAATTTTTCAACTTTGACGCCGAGAAATCCATGGAAAAGTTCCAGGTTGGTCAGATCTGGTCACTGTACAGTGATGAGGATGGCTTGCCAAAGTACTATGGTCAAATTATGAAAATTCAATCTGACCAAGGTTTTAAGTTGTGGTTAAGGTGGCTTACTCCTTGTTTGCTGCAGAAAACTGTGATTCAGTGGCAAGATAAGAAAATGCCTACTTGTTGTGGAAGATTTAAGGCAAAAAATGGAAAACTAAAGTACTATTCTTCTACCAGTTCCTTCTCGCATCGATTAGCCGTAGAATTTGATAGTAAGAGAAATGAATATACCATTTTGCCAAGGAAAGGTGAAGTTTGGGCTCTGTACAAGAATTGGTTCCCTGAAATTAAACATTCTGACTTGGAGAATTGTGAATATGATGTGGTGGAAGTCCTTGATCAAAATGATTTGCAGATTAAGGTTTCACTTTTAGAACGTGTTAGTGGTTTCAACTCAGTTTTCAAGACAAAATTAATAGGGCTATCGGCTCATACACAGGAGGTTCTCTGTACTGAGCTGATTAGATTCTCCCATCAAATTCCTGCTTGTCAACTGACAGAAGAGAGAGGTGGCAGTCTCAGAGGCTTCTGGGAACTTGATCCTGCAGCATTGCCAGTTCATTATTTTGACCTTGTTTGAGATGATAGGTTAATTAGTCTAATGCTGTATATTTTTGCGAGACCATCTGTATCATGCATGCTTCACTAGTGATGACATTTCTGTCAGGTTGAATCAATGCTTCGACCATGTCCTAGATTTTAATCTTGAAAATGCTCATGAATATGCCGAACTCGATGTTTTCAGCAGTGTATGCTCTTTTATTACTTGTCATCCTGCTTTCACTGGGGAAAGAAGCCGCTGGCCTTTTGTATCAAGCTTGCTTTCTGTTTATTCCCCGTTTTTTGTCCCTCCATTGTTGATCTGCAACTTGGTCAGTTGGGTAACAAGTCACCGCCAGGATTAGCTAATTAGCCAAGCTACGAAAGTTAAATTTTCTTCACTTGGTTCATTTTGCTTCCTATTAGGGTGTGGAGGTTGTCTGTTAGCAGTAACATCCACTTGTTTCTATTTTGAAGAAGAATATTATTTGTGAAGTTACTAATGTATTGGGCATTGCTCTTATATAATTCTTGTCATCGAGATCTCTTTTTGAATGCGTGACATGCTTCATTTGTGCTGGATGTCCACTCCCTCTAAGAGCACTTGGGTGGACTTCATGTCCACAATTTGTTTTGACCTATTCATTTTATTTCTATTATATATGGGTTATTTAGGTGTAAAATAATTGTTTTAATTAATTTTTTTCTGTTGTATTTTGAGTCTTTGTATCATTTATATTTCGCACAAATTTACTTTACTACTCATGAAATTATAATCATAATTTTGTTTTCTCTTCTTTTAATATTTTATTGATTTTTAAGTTTTTTTATATATATTTAGATTGCATTATAATATTCATTAATTTTGGTTAATTGATTTTCAGTTTTGAAATAACTACAAAAAATTGAAATAAAAGGTAAAAGATAAAATGAAAACAATTGAGTGAAATATATTGAATTTTATGAAGCACTAAAGTTGTAAGAGGTTTTTCTTTGAGATGGATAGAAGTTCTATAACTCTTGTACCTTTGACACATAAAAAAATATATGATAAGTAACTAAAATTTAAGAAAAGAAAGAGCTTATATGTTAGGAATACCTTAATTGCTAACAAAGTTCTTCCAGGCTATGATGATGATGTTATTTTTTTAGCTTGTTACTTATTTATTTTATTCAGGGGATGATCTTCTTATTATATATTCAAATTGTATATTGTATCGAGCTGAAATTTTACAGGGAGTTACTAAACGCATAGTTAATTGAAATTCAGGAACATATTATTTAAATTAATCTAAGTTGCTATGTAAACTCTTGGAATTTTTTTTAAAAAAATTAATGAGGGAAAACTTATACTAATTGAGTAAAGTGAATATTTAAATCATGGGGATGATGATAGATGTGGAAAATTGGAATAAAATGTTTATGTATGATTTTTTTTAAAAATGAATTATGAAAAATGGCCAAAAAATAAAAAAAAACAAAAATGCAAATAAAAACCATATGAAAGAAATAAATTATGAAAGAATTATGATGAAATGTAATTTAAGAAAATTCGATATGGCCTGGTTTAAAGTTAATAAAAATGGGTGTTAGAATACTAGAAAGATTTACTTGAAAAATATGAAAGTCTAAAGGAAGGATATAGATAGAATTAATTAAATCGTTATCTATAAATATCTATACTTGATCGGCCATACAAAGAAAGAGGAGAGGAAGAGAGATTTCTAAAGAAATCATTAGAAAATATAAACAGTCGGTCAAACTTTCTAAGTTTAGTTGTGTTTTTAGTCTTCTTCTTCTCTCTTGGTTTTAACATCTTAGTACAAAAAAAATGTTGTCATCTTTTTTTTCTGTCCCTAAAAATATTAGTAACATAAAAATTAAAAACAAGGAAGGAAGAATAGATAGCAGAAGTCGTAAAATACTTGAATTAAAATATGGGGATATCTTGAGTTTAAGTCCTGCAACCCGAACACTATTTAGTGTTTGACCCATATCTAGAGTTTTAGAAATCCAAATGACCTCCAATTTTTTCTTCCTGGAAAACTGAGACAATTTCCTACAACTTTTATATTTTAAGTGGTTCCAATTTTGATGTTATCAATGACATTTTGAGCAGACAAGAGAAGATAAGGATTGTCACCAAGTCAAGAGTTGACCACCCACTCATCAAATCAATAGTTCCTAATTTTGGCATATAAAAGGAGGCATTTGCCATGCATTTGGGTATGTTGGTCTCTAGATCAAGATCATGCTTTTGCTTTCTCTTTTTGTATTTTTGTAATGCTTAAGTTTTATTTTCATTAATATCTTGTTTATGCCTTTTATTTCCTTTCCTAGTCATCAAATCAATAGTTCCCCATTTTGGCCTATAAAAGGAGGCATTTACTTAGTTAACTTTTATCTTATTTATGTTCTTATTTTATTTATTTATTTTTCTTTCTTTCATTATATTTAGTTAAGTTTATTATGTCAAGGTGAAAAGGTTACACTAATAGTGTAAGAATAAGTATAGTGTAAACTTAACATGGAATTTAATGTTTGATACTAACATGTTTTATATTTGTTATCTTGTTTACTCTTTAATACTTTGCTTGTTAAATGACTAATATAGATTTATGTTGTATAACACTTGGTACAACAAATGCTTGTCACTTTCATAGTTCATACTGTATGGTATAACTCATAGCCCATAATGTATGGTATAACCGACACCTGAGCTATGAAAGGAACTTGATTTGTTGTTAACATAAGTTATAATCATGAATGCCTGATGAGATTTAAAAGTATTAGCATTAATTGAATAAGATAACTAATGTAATCATGTTAACAATTTATAATCTGATGAGAACCTTCTTTGTGTGTGGTTTCCAATTGAATAATAAGAGTTTATATTATACTTGTTTGACATACCATTAGTAGATCCTCAACCTTTACATTTGTTGTTATTATTATTTAATCATTACATTAATTTTCCACCTCAAAGTTTTCATCAACTTTTTCTTCTTCTTCTTTATTATTACTACTACTACTACTGCTACTACTGCTGCTACTACTACTACTACTATGTAATCATTACATTAATCTTACATCTCAAAGTTCTCATCAAATTTTTCTTCTTCTTCTTTATTATTACTACTATTATTATTGTTGTTGTTTTTGTTATTGTTGTGTTATTGTTATCTATAATTTATATAATTAACCTCCCTATGGTTCGACCCTAGTTTTGTAGGGTTATTTATTACTTCGACACTCCTGTATTTAGGAGAAGACATCAATTTTTTGGTCGTGTCAAGTTTTTGGTGCCATTGCTGAGGAGGTAAGTTCTTATACAAATTATAGTATTTATTTTATTTTCTCTTTTCTCTTTTCTTGTATATAACTTTGTTTCTTTTCTCTTGTTCCCTTTTCTTTTGTTTTCTTTTTCCTTTTATTTTATTCCTACACGTGCATGAGAGTGTGGTCACGTACATTAAGTGGTAGACTTTGTAGGGTATCCTCATCATTTTCAGAAAATATGACCAAAGAATATAATCAATCACTTTACAATGAGAATAATAAGAATAACTGTGTTAGAACACTTAGAGACCACATGAATCCCACAAGAACAAGTGCATCATCATGTATAGTTTTTCCTCCTGATGTATCTCATTTTAATTTTAAGCTAGACATTATTCAACTTTTACCTTCTTTTCATGGCTTAGATTTAGAAAATCCATACTTGCATTTAAGGGAATTTGAGGAGGTTTGTAACACCTATAATAACTTAAATGGTAGCATGAACACCATCAAATTAAAGCTTTTTCCTTTTTCATTAAAAGATAAAGCTAAAATATAGCTATAAAATTTAAGACCATGATCCATTTGTGCTTGGGATAAAATACAACAATAATTTTTAAAGAAGTGTTTTCCATCTCACAGAATAAACTCTTTCAAAAGCCAAATCACCACTTTTACTAAAAAACTAGGAGAAACATTTTACCAATGTTGGGATAAGTATCAAGACTTGTTTAATACTTGTCCTCATCATAGTTTTGAAATATAAAGATTGGTTTCATGTTTTTATGAAGGCTTAACACCTAAAGATAGGCAAATGGTTGAATTGATGTGTAATGAAACCTTTAAAGATAAAGACCCTAATGAAGCAATGGAATACATAGACTTGCTAGTTGAAAATGCTCAAAATTAGGACACTATAGTCATGTATGAGACTTCAAGTAAAATCCAACCTCATACATCTAATAGAGGTATGTGCAACCTTAGGGATGATCATGACTTTCAAGTTAAGTTTGCATCTTTAGCTATAAAAGTTAAGGCACTAGAATTGAAAAAGAGTGGTAAACTAAAATCTATTCAAGACATTGCATGTCAAATCTATGAAACAAATGAACACTCAACCATTGACTGTCTAACCTTGCCTTCTTTTAAGGAATGTCTCCATGAACAAGCCCATGCTTTAAATAGTTTTCAAAGGCCCAAGCATAGCCCATTCTCGCAAACATACAATCCTGGTTGGAGAAATCACCCAAATTTTAGTTGGAAAAGTGACAATGCACAAACTTTACAACCATAGTTTCAAGCACACCATAATTTTCAAAATTCTCATAGATATGCTCCACCTCTTAGAACAAATCTTGAGGAAACATTGCATGTATTCATTGAAAAGCAAGAGACAATCAATACTCAACTTGCTCAAAACATGATAGATTTTACAGATACTCTTGCAAAATTGAGATGTGCTCTCAGTTTCCAAGTAAAAGGTAAGTTTTCATCTCAACCACAACAAAATCCCAATGGGCAATACAATGCAAATGCAAGTAGTTTCGAAAGCCAACACATGGATCAAGTCAAATCAATCACTACTCTTTATAGTGGTAAGGTTATTGAAAAACCCACTCTTGAACCTTGTGAGAAAGATGATGAGTCAATCTCTAAGGGTAAGGAAGGGGTTGAATCTGAAATTTACAAAGAAAATACTGATTACTCGCCAGCACTTCCATTTCCTCATGCCATGACCAAACAAAGGAAAGTCAACCACAACTCTTAAATCTTTAAAACTTTCAAATAGGTAAGGATCAATATACCTTTGCTGGATGCTATTAAACAGGTTTCTTCCTATGCTAAATTTTTAAAGATCTATGCATTGTGAAGAGGAAACTGAATGTGAAAAAGAAAGCCTTTTTAGTCGAACAAGTAAGTGTCATTCTTCAGAATAATAATGCTTTGAAATATAAAGACCTTGATTGTCCTATAGTTTCTTGCTTTACTAGAGAACATAAAATTGAAAGAGCTTGATCTTAGAGCTAGTGTGAATTTACTTCCATATTCAGTTTTTCAGAGTCTCAATCTAGGTGAGTTAAAACCAACTTCTATAACTCTCTTACTTGCTGATAGATCTGTAAAAGTGTCTAGAGGAATATTTGAAGATGTGTTCGCACAAGTCGATAAATTCATTTATCTAGTGGATTTTATTGTTTTGGACACACAACCTATTGAAGTATGTAATTCATTTCCTTTTATTTTAGGACTCCTGTTTCTTGCAACTTCTAATGCATTAATTAATTGTAGGAATGGACATATGAAGCTATCTTTTAGAAACATGATATTGGAGATGAATATTTTCAACATTTGCAAACAACTAGGAGATGATAATGTTTCATAGGAAGTAGATCTTATTGATGAATTAGTTTATGATCAATTTTAATCTACCGTGAGTAAAATAGAGTTGGATGAATCTGAAGATGTGCAAATGATTTGTTCTCAAGAAGAAATCACAGATGAAAAAGGCATAAAAAATGTTGATATAGATCATTTGTTAAGAGTGACAACAGATTTGACATTTGACATCACACCAATTGATGATTACTTTCTTGAAGAATCCTTACTTTGTCTTAGTCCAATGCTTTGGTATGATAAAAATATCAATTTTCTTGCTTCAGGAGATTTTCTAGGTTATTGGAGTACCCAAGATAAAGAAAAGTTTTTGAATGAAGAGAATAACTTTTATTGGGATGACCCTAACTTATTCAAATATTGTCTTAATCAAATATTTTAAAGATGCATTTCTGATAATGAGGTAAGTAGTGTCATTAAACTGTCATTTTGAAGCATGTGGGAGTCATTTCTCATTAAAAAAGGACAACTATGATAATCTTTCAAAATGGATTTTATTAGCCCACCATATTCAAGGACACGCATGTATTTTGTAAAATTTATGAAAATTATTAAAAAATTGATGCTGGTAAAAAAATTTTGTTTTATAATTCTGGACTCCATTTATTCCCTAGAGAGCTAAGATTAAGATAGAGCAGTCCATTTATTGAGAAACATGTATATCCTTGTGGGGCCTTTGATATTGAGAATCTAAAGAATGACAATATTTTAAAGATAAATGGACATCATTTGAAAGCTTATTTTGATAATTTTTCTAGTAAAAATGAATCCATTGGTTTGAATGATCCTATAGATAAAGGTTGATTATTTTGTTTTTCTCACATTTTTTTTGTGTTTTTTTTTGTGACTTTTGGTTTGCTATTCTCTCTCACCCAGTTAAATGGCGGGTAACGGTACTCCGTGACTCTTAAGTTGGTTCTTTCAGTTCCCATGATAACTGATATCTATGTATATATTTGTTCAATTCCTTATTCCTTCTATTCTCTTTGCATCTCTTTTCCACTTCTCATCATAAAAAATGGACACCACTCTTGAAAAATTAAAAAAGTATTTTCCTGTTTTGCCTTAAAATACGATTACAAAAATTTACCGAGCTAGGTGTGCAAGATTGAGGTTGTTAATGAACCATGGAATTCCTGAAGAGATTCGCTGCTTAATTAAAGCAAAGGTCCAATTATCAGGTGAGTCTTCCAATTCTTTCATTTCACACATGCCTAGAATAGGTAAAAGCACTTTTGCAAAGAAACATCATGCAAAACAACTGAAAGTCTACTATCAATGTGCCAGATGGACTTGCAATGCACAATGTTATTTTTTAGGAATGATATTTATAAACCATGAAGATAAAATATTATTCATTAAGGATGGCCTGAGTAAGCGGTCTTTAGATAATCTTCTATTAACTCTTGAGATGCATTCTAGTAAAGATGTGCATTGTGCAATTCATGATTTATGACCACTATTTCATAAAGAACATGCTCGACATAGTCTTAAAAATATGACTAAAAACGACCCTATTTGCTGGTTTTTAAGAAAACTGGACGGGAAGCCTATCCCCGACCCATAGTGGGCATTTAAACCGTTCTTAGACATAAGGCCAAGAGAAGATGTGAGCCAGAATCACAACTGCGATTTGAGTCTTAGTTTGTAAAAACTTGTGTTTTTGGTTTTATTAATAGCATAATATTTGTGTTTTGTTATTTCTTATATTTATTTAAGTGTGTTTCAGGTTTGTTAGTGTTCGGTGTTTCAGGTGATGTCTTCTATACTCTATCTTTCTACTTTAGAACATTGAAAACAATGTCTCATTTCGGTTGGGGGCAGAGGGTAGTAGTTTGATTAATACTTAAAAGTGTATTTTTATCAAGGTTTTATATTGTCATTTTGCACTTGAAGTACCACTAACTCCTTAACTAAATCATATTTTATAATAACATATCTAATAATATAAGATACCTTTAATTTATGATAAATATTCATCTTAAATGCAGGCCTATCATATAAAAGAAAGCATTGATTGATAAGTTTAAGTACTGAAATTGAAAGGACAAAGAAATGATCAAATTTAGAAAAGAGATGTTGGTGCAGTCCAAACCGGAACACTATTTGGTAATTAGGTCATATCTGGAGTTGTAGATCTCAGATTTAGGTCTATTTTATATGGATGAAAAAGTAAGACATAGGCTTACAATTTTCATGGGAGCCCAATATTTAAAAAAGCCATTTTCAAGTCCAAATTATAGCAACAACGAAGAAGCCTAAATTTGCCTTGCATCCCAAACACTGTTCAGTGTTTGACCTATATCTAGAGTTCTAGAAGTCCAAATGACCTCCATTTTTTTTTCTGGAAAGCTGAGATAATTTCCTATAACTTTCATGTTTTAAGTGGTTCCAATTCTAATGTTATCAATGACATTTTGGGTAGATAAGAGAAGATAAGGATTGTCACGAAGTCAAGAGTTGGCCACCCACTCATCAATTAGTCATCAGATCAATAGTTTCTAATTTTAGCCTATAAAAGGATGCATTTGGGCATCTTGGTCTCTACATCAAGATCATGCTTTTTCTTTCTCTCTTTGTATTTTTCTAATGTTTAAGTTTTATTTTCATTAATATCTTGTTTATGCCTTTCATTTCCTTTCCTTTACTTATTTAACTTTTATCTTACTTATGTTCTTATCTTGTTTATTTATGTTTCTCTCTTTCATTATGTTTAGTTAAGTTTATTATGTCAAGGTGAAAATGTTACACTAATGGTATAAGAATAAGGATAGTGTAAACTCACTATGGACTTTAATGTTTGATACTAACATGTTTTGTATTTGTTACTGTGTTCACTTTTTAATACTTTGCTTGTTAAATGACTAATTTAGATATATATTGTATAACACTTGGTACAACAAATACTTGACACTTTCATAGACCAACTGTATGGTATAACCTACATCTAGCCCATAATGTATGGTATAACCGACACCTGAGCTATGAAAGGAACTTGATTTGTTGTTAACATAAGTTATAATCATGAATGCTTGACAACATTTACAAGTATTAACATTATTCGAATAAGATAACTAATGTAATCATATTAACAATTTATAATCTGATTGGAACCTTCTTTGTGTGTGGTTTCCAATTGAGTAAGAAGAGTTTATACTATACTTGTTTGACATACCATTAGTGGATCATTTAACCTTGACATTTGTTGTTATTATTGTCTAATCCATACATTGATCTTCTATCTCAAAGTTCTCATCAATTTATTCTTCTTCTTTTTCTTTATTATTATTATTATTATTACTACTATTACCACTATTATCATTAGTACTATTATTATTATTATTAGTACTACTACTACTATTACTATAACAATAACTACTACTATTATTGTCGTTGTTGTTGTTGTTGTTGTTGTTGTTACTATTGTTGTTTATAATTTATACAATTAACCTCCCTTTGGTTCGACCCTGGTTTTCCCAAGTTATTTATTACTTCAACACTCTTGTACTTGGGAGAAGACATCAATCTTTTAGTCATGTCAAGTTTTTGGTGTCGTTGCCGGGGAGGTGAGTTCTTGTACAAATTATAGCATTTATTTTATTTTTTCTTTTCACTTTTCTTGTATATAACCTTGTTTCTTTTCTCTTGTTTCTTCTTTTTTTGTTTTCTTCTTCCTTTTATTCTACTTCTCACGTGCATGAGAGTGTGGTCATGTACATTAAGTGGTAGACTTTGTAGGGTATCCTTATCATTTTCAGAAAATAAGACCGAAGAAGATAACCAGTCACTTCATAATGAGAATAATGAGAATAACCGTGTTAGAACACTTAGAGATTACATGAATCCTACAAGAACAAGTGCATCATCATGCATAGTTTTTCCTATTAATGCATCTCATTTTAATTTTAAGCCAGACATTATTCAACTTTTACCTTCTTTTCATGGCTTAGATTTAGAAAATCCATACTTGCATTTAAGGGTATTTGAGGAGGTCTGTAACATCTATAATGACTTAAATTGTAGCATAAACACCATCAGATTAAAGCATTTTCTTTTTCTTTAAAAGACAAAGCTAAAACATGACTATAAAATTTAAAACCAGGATCTATTCATGCTTGGAATGAAATGCAACAACAGTTTTTAAAGAAGTGTTTCCCTTCTCACATAACAAATTCTTTTAAAAGACAAATCACCACTTTCACTAAAAAACCAGGAGAAACATTTTACCAATGTTGGGATAGGTATCGGGACCTGCTTAATACTTGCCCTTATCATGGTTTTGAAGCATGGAGATTAGTTTCACATTTTTATGAAGGCTTAACACCTAAAGATAGGCAAATGGTTGAATTGATATGGAATGGAACTTTTATAGATAAAGACCTTGATGAAGCAATGAAGTACTTAGACTTATTAGTTGAAAATGCTTAAAATTGGGACACTACGGGTACTTATGAGGCACCGAGTAAAACTCAAGCTCATATATCTACTGGAGGCATATACAACCTTATGGAATATCATGACCTTTAAGTCAAGTTTGCATCTTTAGCTAGAAAATTTGAGGCACTAGAATTGAAAAAAAGTGACCAGTTAAAATCAATTCAAGACATTACGTGTCAAATCTGTGAAACAAATAAGCACTTAACCAATGACTGTCCAACCTTGCTTTCTTTTAAAGAATGTCTCCATGAACAAGCCCATACTTTAAACAATTTCCAAAGGTCCAACCACAATCCATACTCGCAAAGATAAAACCCTGGTTGGAGAAATCACTCAAATTTCAGTTGGAAGAGTGATAATAACAATGTACAAACTTCATAACCACTGTTTCAAGCACATCATAATTTTCAAAATTCTCATGGATATGCACCTCCTTATGCTTCACCTCTTAGAAGAAATCTTGAGGAAACATTGCATGCATTCATTGAAAAGCAAGAGACAATCAATACTCAACTTGCTCAAAACATGATAGATTTTACAAAGACTCTTGCAAAATCGAGATGTGCTCTCAGTTTCCAAGAGAAAGGTAAGTTTCCATCTCAACCACAACAAAATCCCAAGGGGCAATACAATGCAAATGCAAGTAGTTTTGGAAGCCAACACATGGATCAAGTCAAATCAATCACTACTCTTCGCAGTGGTAAGGTTATTGAAAAACCCACTCTTAAACCTTGTGAGAAAGATGATAAGTCAATCTCTGAGGGTAAGGAAGGGGTTGAATATGAAAATTAAAAAGAAAATACTGATTACCCGCCAACACTTCCATTTCCTTATGCCATGACCAAACAAAGGGATGTTAATCATGATTGTGAAATCTTTGAGATTTTCAAATAGGAAGAAATCAAGGATGAAAAAGGCACCGAAAATGTTGTCGTGAATCATTTGTCAAAATTGGCAATAGATTCAACATCCAACATCACACCAATCGATGATTACTTTCTTGTTAAATCTTTATTTTCTCTTAGTTCAATGCCTTGGTTTGCTAAAAATATTAATTTTCTTTGTTAGGATTTTTGCCAGCTTATTCGAATAACCAAGACAAAAGAATGTTTTTGAGTGACGTGCAAAACTTTTATTGGGATGACCCTCATTCAAATATTGTCCTAATCAAATATTTCAAAGTTGCATTCCTAATAATGAGGTAAGTAGTGTCATTAAATTTTATCACTCTAAGGCTTGTGGGAGTCATTTCTCATCAAAGAAAACAATTGCAAAAATCTTACAAAGTGAATATTATTGGCCCATCCTGTTTAAGGATTCACATGCATTCTGCAAAACTTGTGAAAATTATCAAAAGACGGGATTTATTTCAAAACACAGAGTCTTTAGATAATCTTCTATTGACTCTTGAGTCTCATCATAGTGGAGATGTGCATTGTATTTCATGATTTATAACCCCATTTCCCTAAAGAAGATGCTTGATATAGTCTTGGGAATTTGACTAAAAAAGACCCTGTTTGCTAGTTTTTTAAAAAACTAGATGGGAAGCCTATCCCCGACCCATAGAGGGTGTTTAAGCCATTCTTGGAGGTAAAACTAAGAGAAGATGTGAGCCATAATCACAACTACCTGTACATACACATGTTTTTTCATAAATAAATAAATAAAGAGAGAGTGTGTATGAGACTCTAGCTGGCCTACATATAGGTGATATGATTGTTTTTTTAATTTCTCATCTATAAAATCCTCTCTTCTTTTCTTTCATTTCGACTCATCCCATACATTCAACAAATATAGAAGCGTGTAGAAATGGAAAGTTCCTCAGGTCATCACATATGAAATGTTTGTGTTTTTGGTGGATTTAGTCCTAGGAAAGAAATGGAGTTTTTAGAATCAGCAAATCATCTTGGTCAGGTGCTAGCTGAGAGAAAGATTCATTTAGTGTATGGGAGAGGCAGTCTTAGATTAATGGGAGGTGTGTCAATAGCTATATTTTTAGGAGGTAGTCAAGTTTTGGGGGTCGTCCCCAAAGCTTTAACACAATGGGACATCATTGGAAAAATAATTGGAGAGGAACTATAAGTCTCTACAATGTCTGCTCAAATGAATGCAATGTTTAACAATACTGATGCCTTTATTGCCTTACCAGGTAGTCTGGGCACATTGAAAGAGATCTTTTATATTTCCTCTTAGGCCTAACTACACATTCACTATAAACTCATAGGTCTGTTAAATATTAATGGTTATTATGATAAGTTGTTGTCGTTTCTTGATCATGTTGTGGAATAGGAATTTCTAACAATTTCGACATAACAAATCATAATCTTTGCTACTACTGCTGAACAATTGATTGACCAACTACAATCTTTCATTCCTGTAATTGATCTCTTCATGAGTTGCATAAATTAGTCATCTAAGGAAAGCCGTAAAAAGCTTAGATTGAATTTGAGTCTTCATTTATGAATCTTTATGTCTTTTAATTTTATTATTGTGTTTTATTGTTTCTTATATTTGTTTAAATGTGTTTCAGGTTTGTTAGTGTTCGTTATTTCAGGTGATGTCTTATATACTCTATCTTTCTATTTTAGGACATTAAAGACAATGTCTCATTTTGGTTGGGGGGAGAGGGCAGTAGTTGATAAAAAAATAATTAACTAACTGTGTTTTCTATTTCATAAAGCATGTGCAAAATTATCGTTACTAAGATAACAAAGTAAATGAGCTCTTTTGTTAAAGCTACTCTTGAGATATATCTTAATAACCATTATTAACAAGGTCTATCATAATAATTTTTGAAATATTCAAGTTTACAAACTCTCACATTGTTATCACTTAATTCTGCTCATATACACATTTAATATATATTCTTAAACCTTAATTTTCACACACACACTTTAACATATGATTGTAGGTTACACATTGGATTATTACATTATTTATGTTATTTCGTTAAATGTAACAACTAAGGGAAATAGATAGTATATAATTTGAAAAAAAACAAAAAAGAAAGAAAAAGAAAAAATTGATGATAATAAAAATGTAGATAAGTTTGGTTTCATAGCCTCCCTAATATAAACAATTATTATTATTATTACTACTACTACTACTACTGCTATTATTATTATTAGTGCTATTGTTGTTGTTGTTGTTGTTACTATTGTTGTTGTTTATAATTGTTGTTTATAATTTATACAATTAACCTCCCTATGGTTCAATCCCGGTCTTCCTAGGTTATTTATTACTTCGACACTCCTGCACTTGGGAGAAGACATCAATCTTTTGATCGTGTCATAGTTGATATTAAAAAAAAATTAACTAATTGTGTTTTCTATTTGATAAAGCATGTGCAAAATTATTATTACTAGGATGACAGAGTAAATGAGTTTTTTTTGTTAAAGTGACTCTTGGGACGTATCTTAGTAACCATTCTTAACAAGGTCTATCATAATACTTCTTGAAATATTCAGTTTTACAAACTTTTGCATTGTTATCACTTAATTCTGCTCATATACTTATTTAACATGTATTCTTTAACCTTAATTTTCACACACACACACTTTAACATATGATTGTGGGTTGCACATTAGATTATTATATTATTTATGTTCTTTTGTTAAAGGTAACAACTAAGGGAAATGAATAGTATATAATTTGAAAAAAGAAAAAAGAAAAAAGAAAAAAATGATGATAGAGTAAATGAGCTTTTTTGTTAAAGTGACTCTTGGGACGTATCTTAGTAACCATTCTTAACAAGGTCTATCATAATACTTCTTGAAATATTCAGTTTTACAAACTTTTGCATTGTTATCACTTAATTCTGCTCATATACTTATTTAACATGTATTCTTTAACCTTAATTTTCACACACACACACTTTAACATATGATTGTGGGTTGCACATTAGATTATTATATTATTTATGTTCTTTTGTTAAAGGTAACAACTAAGGGAAATGAATAGTATATAATTTGAAAAAAAAGAAAAAAGAAAAAAAGAAAAAAATGATGATAATAAAAATGTAGATAAGTTTGATTTTGTAGCCTTCCTAACCTAAGCAATTAAGTCCAAAGGGGTGTCTTGACACCTAATACCCTAAAGTCAACTGACTTGGCAGCTATTGGCCCAACACTTGTTACATGGGTTGAGGAGAAAAGCTTAAGGGAATCAAATATTGCACTATCCATGTATTAGTATCTACAACCTGAGTTACTAAGCTTGTAGGGGTATTTCAACACTTAATACCCTAAGACCAACTGGTCTAGGAGTCATTAGCTGAAAGCTTGTTACATGGGTTAAAGATACATTATGTTTTAAGTTACATGTATATACATTAAAAAAAAAAAGAAGAAGAAAAAAAATCCTAACCCAAGGAAGTTAACCTTAAACATTAGAACAAGAATTTTGTTTTCTTCCAATTACAGCCCCATAACTATGTGTTGATATATTGAGCACAAAAGGAAGGTTTATTAATATCTTGTTTAAGAGGTATTGAGCGGATATATAAATTTAATGAGAGTTTGTTTATCCAGATAGATTAATGGAAGTTGAATGATGAATACCTTGTTTTATGGAATTTGCAAATTGTTTTTCTAACGCTTTAATTACTAGGGACTAGTAATACGCTAGTTTAGGGGTGTGATTAGTACTTAAAAGTTTGTTTTTATCAAAGTTTTATATCATCATTTTGTACTTGAAGTATCAATAACTCCTTAACTAAAGCATGTTTTATAATAACATATCTAATAATATAAGATACATTAATTTATAGTAAATGTTCATTTTAAATGTAGACCTATCACATAAATGAAAGGATTGATTAATGAGTTTAAGAACTGAAATTGAAAGGACAAAGAGATGCCCAAACTTAGAAAAGAGATGCTGGTGCAATCCAAACCGGAATACTATTCGGTAATTGGGTCATATTTGGAGCTGTTGATCTCAGATTTAGGTCTACTTTATATGGATAGAAAGGTAAGATATAGGCCTACAACTTTCATATGGAGCCCAAGATTGAATAAGGCCATTTTCAAGTCCAATTGTAGCAACAATGAAAAAGTCTCAATCTGTCTTGTAGCCGGAATACTATTTATTATTTGGCCTATATCTAGAGTTCTTAAAGTCCAAATAACCTCCAATATTTTTTTTCATGAAAAGCTGAGACAATTTCCTACAACTTTCTTGGTTTCAAGGGGTTCAAATTCTGACATTATCAATGACATTTTGGGCAGAAAAAAGAAGATAAGGATTGCCACCAATTCAAGAGTTGGTCACCCACTCATCAATTAGTCATCAAATCAATAGTTCCTAATTTTGGCCTATAAAAAGAGGAATTTGCCATGCATTTAGGCATCTTAGTTTCTAGATCAAGATCATGCTCTTGCTTTCTCTTTTTGTTTTTTTTTGTAATGCTTATGTTTTGCTTTCATTAATATCAAGTTTATACCTTTCCTTTCCTTTCCTTTACTTTGTTAACTTTTATCTTCTTTATGTTCTTATGTTGTTTATTTATTTTTCTTTCTTTCATTATGTTTAGCTAAGTTTATTATGGCAAGGTGAAAATGATACACTAATGGTGTAAGAAGAAGTATAGCCGACATCTCTTTTCTAAGTTTGGCCATCTCTTTATCCTTGCAATTTAAGTTCTTAAAGTCATCAATCATTCCTTTCATTTATGTGATAGGCCTGTATTAAAAATAGACATTTACCACAAATTATAGGTATCTTATATTATTAGATATATTATTATAAAACATGCTTTAGTTAAGGAGTTATTGATACTTCAAGTGCAAAATGATGATATAAAACCACGATAAAAATGCACTTTTAAGTACTAATCAACTCTCATAGCCTATATTGTATGGTATAACTGATGTAACCATATTATTCGACAGTTTCACCCACATTTAACTAGTGTTTTACCCATGTTATATATATATATATAAAATACCTTGATATTCTTTGTTTTATTTTCAAGGTACTTTTGGATGAAAGATGCAAAAAAGAGTAAATTGGAGGTAATTGGTAGATTTGATGTTCAGACAATGTTTTGTGTAGAGTGTGAGTTCTAGATGTCGAAATGAAATGATTTTAGTAGCACTAAAAAGCTAACATCTATACATTTCTAGAAATTTAATGTAAGAAAAATAAAAAAGGAATGATCATGGAAATCATATCCTTCAAAGTCAAATTTTGACATTCTGCCACTATTGACCTTTGGCCATTCAAAATTCAATATCTGGAGCTATAGAAGTCCAATTGATGCAAACTCAATTTTGTTGGGTTCTTGACTTAAATGTCTATAAACTCCAAATTTCATCCAAAATCGATGTCATATGAGGGAGATATGATTTTTCAACGATAACAATTAAATTCTGCCAACAAATAGGTTTCGTGAAGACAACGAGTCCAAATTATGTTTCGAAGCTTTTAAACTGATATCCAAGTTTTTATTTCAGCAATTTAGCTCATCTAAGTCAATTCTTGAAGATTTCATACAAGGCTAATTCTCATTTTTAGGAAAATAGTTATTAAAGTACTTAAATGTTAATTGTCAACTTAAGGGAGGACTATTTTGTAAAATAGGGATTAGGGTTTCTTAGCATATAAAAAGAAAAAGAGAAGAGAAAGAGGGCAAAAAAGGGGTAGCAGCTAGAAGTGAAGAAACAGAAACTCTCCTCTCTACAAATTAGAAATAATGCTTTCTTCTATCTTTAAGAGTAGTTGTTCTATAGATATGCAAGGCTAAGCTCGTTTTTTTAGTTGCAAGGACATAACAAACCTTCAGATTTCAAGAACAGTGAGATTTATTCTTCCTTTTATTTTTAGTTTATATTATGAATGAGTATGATTGTTTTTCTATGTATATTTTCTATAATTATTGTTGATAATTTCTAGAGCGGACTTTAAGTTATTATTCTGAACAATCTATTGCTAAGTTTGATATCAAAACAGGAGTTGTGATATATGAACTTGTGAAGCAACTAAGCTTGATAATTGTGGCGGAACTACATTATTAAACTTAGGGAGAACACTTAAATATCTAGTTCTTAGAGCTGCTTAAACTAAATCATTAATGCGGACATTGTGATTGTTTGTTGGTTAGGGTTAGTTATACGGCGGATCCGTTAATTAACCAACATTAAGAAAAGATAAAAATTCAGAATATAAATTGTAGTTTTGTTTCAAGGATCTGTTCTACTTTCTGTTGGTGGATGTGTGTGACACGATTAAAGAGTTAATGTCTTATCCCAAGTGCAGGAGTGTCAAAGTAATAAATAACCCAGCAAGATCGGGGTTGAACCATAGGGAGGTTAACTATATAAATTATAAATAAAAACAACAACAATGACAACAACAATGATGATGGTGGTGAAGATGAGTTAAAGAGGACTTTAAGATATAAGATTAATGTGAAGATTATACAATGATAAAAACAAATGTCAAGGTTAGAGGATACACTAATAGTATTAGAGATAAGTAAGATATAAATTCTTTATTAATTATCAACATGATCATATTAATCATCTTATTTACATAATACCATACTTATAAATTTTATCAAGTATTCATGATGCTAACTTATGTTGACGACAAATCAAGTTCCTCTCATAATAACGATGTCAGCCGAAGACTATGAAGGATCAAGTATTTGATATACCAAGTGTTATACAACACAAATCTAGATTAACCATTTAATAAGTAAGGTATTAAGAATTAATAAGAAAAAAAATAATAAGATATGTTACTAGCAAATTATTTAAGATATAAGCATTGAAGTACATATAGAGTTTGTATTATACTTATCCCAACACCATTAGTGAAACCTTTTCACCTTGACATAATTAACTTAGCTAGACATTATGAAGAAGAAAAACTTAAAGAAACAATACAAGAACATAAACATGATATAAGTTAAATAAGTATAGTAAAGGAAATGAAAAGCATGAACAAGAGATTAATGAAAGCAAAACTTAAGCATTACAAAAATATAAAGAGAAAAAGCAAGAACATGATCTTGATATGGAAAATAAGATGCTTATATGAATGGCAAATGCCTCCTTTTATAAGCTAAAATTCAAAACTATTCATGTGGTAATTGATAATTGATGTAGTGGCCAACTATTGATTAGTGGACTTGGTGGATAACATTATTCAAGCACTTTGGATGACTGAATTGACATTGATGCAATCAGAATTTGGCAAAGTGTTCTTCATGAAAGTTGTCGGAAATTATCTTTTCAGATCATTTGGAGCACTACAGCTCGAGATATGTCTAAAATACTGAGTAGTGCTGCTGGTGGATGTGGTGAATAGCCTTCATGCTCTTGTTTGGATGAAATGTCATTTCTAACATCAGAATTTGAGCTGGTCTTCTTCATAAAAGTTGTTGGCAATTATCTTTGCCTTCCACCCACCATATTTTACATCATTTGGCTTTTTAGAACTCCATAACCAGTTATGGGTAAAACTTTGAGTAGTGTTTAGGTTGGATTACATGACAGATTCTAACTTCTCTTTCGTGGCCAAACTTTGAATTTGAAAATGGAAAATTTGGGTCTTTCCATACCATGAAAGTTGTAAGCCTATTTCTTATCTTTCTATCTATATAAATTAATATGAAATCTAAGATCTATAGCTCTAGATATGATTCAATGACTGAATAATGTTCGAATTTGAAGTGAATCGGCATCTGCTTCGTAAGCTTAACCCTTTCTTTATCCTTTCACTTTCAATAGTTAATCACAACAATCAATCCTTTAAATTTGAGAATACCTGCATTTAAAATGAGCATTTACCATAAATTATCTTATATTATCAGATTTGTTATTCTAAAACATGCTCTAGTTAAGGAGTTATTGATACTTCAAGTGCAAAAATGATGATATAATGCCTTGATAAAAATACACTTTTAAGTACTAATCACACCCCCAACCAGCTTATTACTAGTCCTTAGTAATCAAAGCGTTAAAATAGAAAAACAATTTGCAAGTTTCCCAAAGCAAGGTATTCATCATTTAACTTCCATTACTCTATCCAAGTAAATAAACTCTCATTAAATTTATATATATCTGTTTCATATTGTTGAAACAAGATATTAATAAACATTTTTTTTATGTACTCAATGTATGAAAACATAGATGATATGGCTTTTATTAGAAGAAAACAATATTATGTTCTAATGTTTAAGGTTAACGTCCTTGAGTTGGGATTATTATTATTATTATTATTATTTTTTATATACATATAACTTAAAACATGATGCATCTGTAACCCATATTATGAGCTTTCGGCTATTGACTCCCAGACCAGTTGGTCTTAAGGCATTAGGTGTTGAGACACCTCTTCGAGCTTAATAACTCGGGTTGCAGAAACTGATACGTAGATAATGCAATGTTTGATTCTCTTAAACTTTTCTCCTCAACCGATGTAACAAGCATTAGGCTAATAGCTCCCAAGTCAGTTGACTTTAGGGTATTATGTGTTAAAACACCCTTTCGGGCTTAATAACTCAGGTTAAGGAGGCTACGAAACCAAACGTATCTATACTTTTTATTTATTTTATTTTCTAATTACATTTATAATCATTATTTTTCTTTTTTTTCTTTGTGTTTTTTTTTTGAAAATTATATACCATCCCTTTCCTTTAGTTGTTACCTTTAACATAAGAATATAAATAATGTAATAATTCAATATGCAACCCACAATCATATGTTAAAGTGTGTGTGTGAAAATAAAGGTTTAACAATACTTGTTTTAATGAGTATATGAGCAAAACTAATAAATAATAATGCGAGAGTTTGTAAACCTGAATATTTCAAGAAGTATTATAATAGACCTTGTTAAGAATGTTTACTAGGATGCGTCTCAAGAGTCACTTTAACAAAAAAAACTCCTTGACTCTGCTATCATAGTAACAATGGTTTTGCAAATAGAAAACACAACTAGTAAAGTTTTTTTTTTTTAATATCAACTACTACCCCTTCCCCTCATCCCAAACGAAACATTATCCTCAATGTTCTAAGGTAGAAAGATAGAGTATAGAAAATATCACTTGAAACAACAACTACTGACAAACCTGAAACACACATAAACAAATATGAGAAATAACAAAACAAAATAATAAAACACAAAGTTTCATGAACGAAGGCTCAAATCCAATCTAAGCTTTTTACGACTATCCTTAGTTGACCAATTTATGCGCGACTCATGGAGGGATCAATTACAGGAGTGAAAGATTGTAGTTGGTCAATCAATTGTTCAGCAGTAGTAGCAGAGATTATGATTTGTCGTGCTGAAGACGTTAGAAATTCTTGTTCCATAGCATGATCAAGAAAAGACAACAATTTATCATAATAACCATTAAGATTTAACAAACCTATAGGTTTATGGTAAATGTAAAGTTGGGCCCAAGAGAAAATATGAAAGATCTCTTCCAATGTGCCTAGACCACTTAGCAAGGCAATGAAGGCATCAACATGTTTAAACATTGTATTCATTCAATTAGATATTATGGAGACCTGTAGTTCCTCTCCAATTGTTGTTCCAATAATATCATCATGTAATAAAGCTTTGGGGACAACCCCCAAAATGTGACTACCTCCTAAAAATGCAGCTATTGACACACCCCCCATTAATCCAAGACTGCCTCCACTATACACCAAATGAATCTTTCTTGCAGCTAATACCTGACCAAGATGATTTGCTGATTCTAAAAACACCTTTTCTTTCCCAGGACTAGATCCACCAAAAACACAAATATTTCGTATTTGATGACTTGAGGAACTTGCCATTTCTACACACTTTGATACCTATGGAATGTGTGGGTTGAGTAGAAATGAAGGGAATGAAGAGAAGAATTTATAAATGAGAAAGTGAAAATGCAATCATATCACCTATATGTAGGCCAACTAGAATCTCTCTCTCTCTTTTATATATATATATATATATAATGTGTATGTACAAATAGTTAACATGTGTATGTACAAGTAGTTGTGATTGTGCTCACATCTTCCCTTGGTTTTACATCCAAGAACAGCTTAAACACCCTCTATGGGTTAGGGATAGGCTTCCTATCTAATTTTATTAAAAACTAGCAAACAGGGTCTTTTTTAGTCAGATTCCCAAGACTATGTCGAGCATGTTCTTTATGGAATTGTGGCCATAAATCATAAATTGCACAATGCAGATCTCCACTAGGGTGCGTCTCAAGAGTCAATAGAAGATTATCTAAAGACTCCTTACTCAGGCCATCCTTAATGAACTATATTTTATCTTCGCGATTTATAGATACCATTCCTAAAAAATGATATTTTGTATTACAAGTCCATCTGGCACATTTGTGATAGACTTGCAGTCGTTTTGCACGACGTTTCTTTGCAAAAGTGCTTTTACTTATTCCAGGCATGTATGAAATGAAAGAATTTGAGGACTCACTTGATAATCGGACTTTTGCTTCAATTAGCCAGCGAATATCTTCAGGAATTCCATGGTTCATTAACAATCTCAATCTTGCACATCTAGCATGATAAATTTTTGTAATCGCATTCTGAGGCAGAACAAGAAAATACTTTTTCAATTTTTCAAGAGTGGTGTCCATTTTCAAATGAGAAGAGGTGTAATGAAGGGAGAAATATAGGTCCCCAAAAAGTCCACAATATCCGACGTCAAGTAAGAATGATAGAAGATGAAGAGTGTTCTCAATATGATACCTATTTTTAAGAAGAGTTGGAGTCTCTGAAAACAAGTGTGACTCACTTTACTAGCTTACTCGAGCAAACTCTAAGAAACACCTTTAGTGAAGGTCCTTCTAACGAGCCGGTCACTTTTAATCAAGTTCCTATAGCAGTTTAGCTTGATGAAGGAATGAGCGAACAAGGTTAAGAGCCTCAACAAAACCCAATATTGATGCAGTCAGCGACGCTTGCACCAGCCCCAACAATCATGGAGGCATTGGCTAACGAGTCCTACAAGGCTAAGTCATTTGATAGCATTGATCAAGCTAAAATAAAAGGCACTGGAAGCCAGACTCAAAGTTATTAAAAGGGTAGACTTATACGACCTGGTACGAGAAGCAAAAATGTGTTTGGTCCCAAATGTAGTTGTACCTAAAAAGTTTCATGTTCCTGAATTCATCAAATATAGTGGAACACAATGCCCCATGATGCATCTCAGGTCCTACTGTAATAAAATGGCAGAAGTAATACATGATGAAAAACTACTAATGTATTTTTTTTAAGATATCTTAAGTGGAGCAACTTTGAGCTAGCATATCAGATTGGACAACACAAAAATATGAAGATGGAAAGATCTAGTAGATGTTTTTGTCAAACAGTACAAGTACAACCTGGACATTGCTCTTGACAGAACCAACTTGTCCAATCTAGAGAAAAAGGACAAAGAAAGTATAAGGGAATATGCTTAAAGATGGCAAGAAGCAGTTGCTTAAGTACACCCTCCACTTCTAGATAAAAAGATGGTCTTTTTATTTGCTAACACACTCAAAGCACCTTATCACGAACATGTGATGGGTAGCTCGGCCCAACAATTCAATAACACTATGGTAGTATGTGAATGCATAGAATAAGGCGTTAAGATTGGTAGAATTTCTGCACTCACTAAGAAAAGAGGTTTCGAAAAAAAGAGGTCCAAGGTCCACTATATTGAGGATGGCTACAAGGGTAAGAAAAACTTATCCCAAAACTACTATACTCCATCTCACATTACCAACATTAAAAGACCTGAGCCACAAAACTTTCCGGCCAAATCCCAAATTGGAAATAACCAAGGGGTTCAAGAACAACTACCTTCATTGTCGCTACCCCTGAATGAGATGTATCAAAAGCTATTACGCATCGGGTATATAACACCAGAACCTCTAACGCCTGTGCAACCACTTTATCCTAATTGGTATAAGTCATACCTTACTTGTGAATACCATGCCAGTATTACTAGGCACAACATCCATACCTACAACACATTCAAGAGAAAGCTATTGCAATTAATCAAAGCCAAGTGGATAGAATTGGAAGATGCCCCTAATATGAATACAAACCCACTGCCTAATCATGTTTGAAGCATATTGACACGACTAAAAGATTGATGTCTTCTCCCAAGTGTAGGAGTGTCGAAGTAATAAATAACCCGGCAAGACCGGGGTCGAACCACAGGGAGGTTAATTGTACAAATTATAAATAATAATACAATAACAATAACAACAATAATAATAGTAATAACAGTAATAATAATAATAATAATAATAATAATAATAATAATAATAGTACTAATAATAGTAGTAGTAGTAGTAGTAATAATAATAATAATAATAATAATAAAGAAAAAGAAGAAGAAGAAGAAGAAGATGAGAACTTTGAGATAGAATATTAACATAAAGATTTAACAATGATAACAATAAATGTCAAGGTTAAAGGATCCACTAATGGTATGTCAAACAAGTATAGTATAAACTCTTATTAGTCAATTGGAAACCACACACAAAGGAGGTTCCAATCAGATTATAGATTGTTAACATGATTACATTAGTCATCTTATTCGATTAATGCTAGTACTTGTAAATCTCGTCAAGCATTCATGATTATAACTTATGTTAACAAAAAATCAAGTTCCTTCCATAGCTCAGGTGTCGGTTATACCATACAGTATGAACTATGAAAGTGCCAAGCATTTGTTGTGCCAAGTGTTATACAACATAAATCAAGATTAATCATTTAACAAGCAAAGTATTAAAGAGTGAACAAGATAACAAATACAAAACATGTTAGTATCGAACATTAAAGTCCATATTAAGTTTACACTATACTTATTCTTACGCCATTAATGTATCCTTTTCACCTTGACATAATAAACTTAGCTAAACATAATGAAAGAAAGAAAAATAAATAAACAAAATAAGAGCATAAATAAGATAAAACTTAACTAAGTAAATGAAAGGAAATGAAAGGCATAAACTTGATATTAATGAAAGCAAAGCATAAACAATACAAAAAATACAAAGAGAGAAAGGAAGAGCATGATCTTGATCTAGAAACCAAGATGCCTAAATGCATGGCAAATGCCTCCTTTTATAGGCCAAAATTGGGAACGAAACCAAACTTATCTACATTTTTATTATCATCAGTTTTTCTTTTTTTTTTCCTTTTTTTTCATGTTTTTTTTTCTTAATTATATACAATCCCTTTCCCTTAGTTGTTACCTTTAACAAAAGAACATAAATAATGTAATAATCCAATATGCAACCCACAATCATATGTTAAAGTGTGTGTGTGTAAATTAAGATTTAAGAATACATGTTAAATAAGTATATGAACAGAATTAAGTGATAACAATGCGAGAGTTTGTAAATCTGAATATTTCAGGAAGTATTATAATAGACCTTGTTAAGAATGGTTACTAAGATGCGTCTCAAGAGTCACTTTAACAAAAGAGCTCCTTTACTCTGCCATCCTAGTAACAACAATTATGCACATGCTTTATGAAATGAAAAATAAATTCACAACCAAAACGAGACATTGTCCTCAATGTTTTAAGGTAGAAAGATAGAGTATAGAAGATATCAACTGAAATAACGAACACCGACAAACCTGAAACACACTAAAACAATAATAAAACCAAAAGACACAAAAATTCACAAATGAAGGCTCAAATCCAATCTAAGCTTTTTACGGCTTTCCTTAGATGACCAATTTATACGACTCATGAAAGGATCAATCACATGAATGAAAGATTGTAGTTGGTCAATCAATTGTTCAGCAGTAGCAGCAGAGATTATGATTTGTCGTGCAGAAGATGTTAGAAATTCCTGTTCCATAGCATGATCAAGAAAAGACAACAATTTATCATAATAACCATTAACATTTAACAAACCTATAGGTTTATGGTGAATGTGCAGTTGAGCCCAAGAGGAAATATGAAAGATCTCTTCCAATGTGCCTAGACCACCTGGTAAAGCAATGAAGGCATCAACATGGTTAAACATTGCATTCATTCGAGCTGACATTGTGGAGACCTGAAGTTCCTCTCCAATTGTTTTTCCAATGATGTCCCCGTGTGCCAAAGCTTTAGGGACGACCCCCAAAACTTGACTACCTCCTAAAAATGCAGCTATTGACACACCTCCCATTAACCCAAGACTGCCTCCCCTATACACTAAATGAATCTTTCTCTCAGCTAGCACCTGACCAAGATGATTTGCTGATTCTAAAAACTCCTTTTCTTTCTTAGGACTAGATCCACCGAAAACACAAATATTTCTTATTTGATGACCTGAGGAACTTGCCATTTCTACACACTTCTGTATTTGTTGAATGTATGGGTTGAGTAGAAATGAAAGGAAGGAAGAGAGGGTTTTATAGATGAGAAATGAGAAGGACAATTATAACACATATATGTAGGCCAGCTGGAGTCTCACACACTCTCTCTCTCTTTTTATTTATTTACTTTTTGAAAAAGCATGTGTATGTACAGGTAGTTGTGATTGTGGCTCACATCTTCCCTTGGTTTTACGTTCAAGAACGACTTAAACGCCCTTTATGGGTCGGGGATAGGCTTCCCATCCAGTTTTCTTAAAAACTGGCAAACATGGGCTTTTTTAGTCAGATTCCCAAGACTAAGTCGATCATGTTCTTTATGAAATAGTGGCCATAAATCATGAATTGCACGATGCACATCTCCACTAGGATGCGTCTCAAGAGTCAATAAAGCAGGCAATTGTAGGACAACTAGGGTCTTTATATTTCAAAGCATTATTGTTTTGAAGAATAGCACTTACTTGTTCGGCTAGAAAGGCTTTCTTTTTCACATTCAGTTTCCTCTTCACAGTGCATAGATCTTTCAAAAATTTAGCATAGGAAGGAACCTGTTTAATAGCATCCAGCAAAGGTATATTGATCCTTACCTGTTTAAAAGTTTTAAAGATTTCAGAGTTGTGATTAACTTTCCTTTGTTTGGTCATGGCTTGAGGAAATCGAAGTGCTGGCAGAGAATCAGTCTTTTCTTTGCAATTTTCAAATTCAACCCCTTCCTTACCCTCAGAGATTGACTCAACATATTTCTCATAAGGTTCAAGAGAGGGTTTTTCAATAACCTTGCCACTGCGCAGAGTAGTGACTGATTTGACTTGATCCATGTGTTGGTTTCTGGAACTACTTGCATTTGCATTATATTGTCCCTTGGGATTTTGTTGTGGTTGAGATGGAAACTTACCTTTCTCTTGGAAACTGAGAGCACATCTCAATTTTGCAAGAGTCTTTGTAAAATCTATCATGTTTTGAGCAAGTTGAGTATTGATTGTCTCTTGCTTTTCAATGAATGCATGCAATGTTTCCTCAAGATTTCTTCTAAGAGGTGGAGCATAAGGAGGTGCATATGCATGAGAATTTTGGAAATTTTGGTGTTCTAGAAATGGTTGTTGTGAAGTTTGTGCATTGTTGTTCTCACTCTTCCAACTAAAATTTGGGTGATTTCTCCAACCAGGGTTGTATGTTTGGGAGTATGGGTTGTGGTTGGCCCTTTGAAAACTGTTTAATGCATGGGCTTGTTCATGGAGACATTCCTTAAAAGAAGGCAAGGTTGGACAATCATTGGTTGAGTGTTCATTTGTTTCACAGATTTGACACACAATGTTTTTAATAGATTTTAATTGACCACTCTTTTTCAATTCTAGTGCCTAGACTTTTCTAGCTAAAGATGCAAACTTGGCTTGAAGGTCATGATCTTCCCTAAGGTTGTACCTGCCTCCACTAGATGTATGAGGTTGAGTTTTACTCGGTGCCTCATAAGTACCCGCGGTGTCCCAATTTTGAGCATTTTCAGCTAACAAGTCTAAGTACTCCATTGCTTCATCAGGGTCTTTATCTTCAAAAGTTCCATTGCACATCAATTCAACCATTTACCTATCTTTAGGTGTTAACCCTTCATAGAAATGTGAAACCAATCTCCATGTTTCAAAACCATGATGAGGGCAAGTACTAAGCAAGTGTCGATACCTATCCCAACATTGGTACAATGTTTCTCCTGGTTTTTGAGTGAAAGTGGTGATTTGTCTCTTGAAAGAGTTTGTTCTATGAGATGGGAAAAACTTCTATAAAAACTGTTGTTGCATTTCATCCCAAGCACGAATAGATCCTGGTCTTAAATTTTGTAGCCATGTTTTAGCTTTATCTTTTAATGAAAAAGGGAAAAGCTTTAATCTTATGGTGTTCATGCTACAATTTAAATTATTATATGTGTTGCAGACCTCTTCAAATTCCCTTAAATGCAAGTATGGATTTTCCAATTCTAAACCATGAAAAGAAGGTAAAAGTTGAATAATACCTGGTTTAAAATTAAAATGAGATGCATCAGGAGGAAAAACTATGCATGATGGTGCATTTGTTCTTGTGGGATTCATGTGATCTCTAAGTGTTCTAGCACGGTTATTCTCATTATTTTCATTATGAAGTGATTGATTATCTTCTTCAGCCATACTTTCTGAAAATGATGAGGATACCCTACAAAGTCTACCACTTGATGTACGTGACCACACTCTCATGCACGTATAGGAATAAAATAAAAAAGAAGAAGAAAGCAAAAGAAGGAGGAAGAAAACAAAATAAAAAGAAACAAAAGAAAAGAAACAAAGTTATATACAAGAAAAGTGAAAAGAAAAAGAAACAAAGTTATATAAGAAACAAAGTTATATACAAGAAAAGTGAAAAGAGAAAATAAAATAAATACTATAATTTATACAAGAACTTACCTCCCCGACAACGGCACCAAAAACTTGACACGACGAAAAGATTGATGTCTTCTCCCAAGTGCAGGAGTGTCGAAGTAATAAATAACCCGGCAAGACCGGGGTCGAACCATAGGGAGGTTAATTGTACAAATTATAAATACAATAATACAACAACAATAATAATAACAACAGCAACAATAATAATAGTAATAACAATAATAATAATAGTAGTAATACTAATAATAATAGTAATAATAATAATAAAGAAGAAGAAGAAGAAGAAGAAGAAGAAGATGAGAACTTTGAGATGGAATATTAATGTAACAATTAAACAATGATAATAACAAATGTCAAGGTTAGAGGTTCTACTAATGGTATGTCAAACAAGTATAGTATAAACTCTTATTTTTCAATCGGAAACCACACATAAAGGAGGTTCCAATTAGATTATAGATTGTTAACATGATTACATTAGTCATCTTATTCGATTAATGCTAGTACTTGTAAATCTCGTCAAGCATTCATGATTATAACTTATGTTAACAACAAATCAAGTTCCTTTCATAGCTCAAGTGTCGGTTATACTATACTGTATGAACTATGAAAGTGCCAAGCATTTGTTGTACCAAGTGTTATTTAAGTGTTATATAACATAAATCAAGATTAATCATTTAACAAGCAAAGTATTAAAGAGTGAACAAGATAACAAATACAAAACATGTTAGTATCAAACATTAAAGTCCATATTAAGTTTACACTATACTTATTCTTACACCATTAATGTAACCTTTTCACCTTGACATAATAAACTTAGCTAAACAGTGCTCGGGTTTGAAGATAGATTCGGGCTTCTTTGTTGTTGCTACAATTTGGACTTGAAAATGGCCTTTTTAGATCTTGGGCTCCATATGAAAGTTGTAGGCCTATGTCTTACCTTTCCATCCATATAAATTGGAACTAAATCTAAGATATATAGCTGCAAATATGACCCAATTACCGAACAGTGTTCCGGTTTGGATTGCACCGACATCTCTTTTCTAAGTTTGGCCATCTCTTTATCCTTGCAATTTAAGTTCTTAAAGTCATCAATCAATCCTTTCATTTATGTGATAGGCCTGCATTTAAAATGAACATTTACCACAAATTAAAGGTATCTTATATTATTAGATATATTATTATAAAACATGCTTTGGTTAAGGAGTTATTGATACTTCAAGTGTAAAATGATGATATAAAACCACGATAAAAATGCACTTTTAAGTACTAATCATAAGTATGATCCTTTTTCCCATGCGTACAATCCTAGATGGAGAGATCATCCCAACCTATGTTATAGGAACCAACCTCAACAAGGCAATTAAGGCCGACAGTTCCATCCCCATGGATTTCAGCCCCAACAAAATTATCAAGCAAGACAACCCCTTCAATTTACAAACTCTAATGTTATGGGGTCATCATCCAGTGATGATCTTCGTGAGATGATGAAAACTTTGGCTTCTAACACTATGACCTTGCAACAAAATGTCATATCTTTTCAACAGGAAACAAGGTTAAGTATTCACAACTTGGAAAAGCAAATGGGATAAGTAGCTTGAAGTGTAGGGGAATTGGAGGCACAAATGAATGGAAAATTGCCCTCTCAAGCTTTGAATCCAAAAGAGAATGTTAGTGCAATAATGCTGTGAAGTGGGAAAGAACTTGAAAGACAAAGGTCTAAACAGATTAAGATGGAGGAAGAAGAAGAGATAGAAATTGAATTGAGTATGAAAAAGAAACATCCTTCTCCTTCCCAAATTGAAACAACGACTAACACTTCAAAGGTAATTCCTCACTCAATGAATTTCAATTTTAAAACAGTTCCACCTTTTCCCATGACTCCTTCTAGGTCAAAGAAAAAGGATAAAGAAAAAGAGATTTTAGAGGTTTTCAAGAAAGTAGAACTCAACATTCCTTTGCTTGATGCTATCAAGTGAATTCCTATGTATGCCAAATTCTTGAAGGAGTTGTGTACTACCAAGAGAGCTTTCAAATTGAAAGGTCATGAAATGGTAAGTATGGGTGAAGTTGTGTCTGCTATTGTTCAAAAGAATATGCCTTTAAAGCAAAAAGACCCAGGTGCGTTTACTATCCCATGTGTTATTGGTAATGCTAGTTTCAAGAGGGCCTTGTGTGATTTTGGTGCATCCATTAGTGTTATGCCTAAACATGTTTATGATTCTCTTAGTCTTGAGCCTTTGAATAAAACTAGTACTGTAATACAACTTGAAGATCGTAGTTTTGTTTATACACTTAGTGTAATAGAAGATGTCCTAGTTAAGATTGATAGTTTTGTTATTCCATGTGATTTTTATATTCTTGATATGGAACATGATTCTTGTGATTCATCAACCAGCACTCCTATATTGTTTGGAAGACCATTCTTGAAAACTGCCAACACAAAGATTGATTGTGGTAAGGATACTTTGTCTATGGAGGTAGGAGATGAAAAAATTGAATTCAATTTTCATGATGCAATGAAATATCCTTATAGCAATGTTTATTCTATCACATGCTATGACCAAATTGATAAGTGTGTGCAGCAAGTTTGTGATTTTGATTGCGAAGATGGATTAAGCATAGCTTTGAGCTATGGCTATGATTTCACCAAGATAGAAGAGATGGAGAGGCACATATGTGTTGGACATAGGTGTTCCCCAAAATGTGCATGAATCAGCATTGGCTTTGCAAGCTTTGCAAACCGGTCCCCATGGTAATGTCTTTGTTGATTTAGTAATTTCATATAAAAAGCTTTTGCCATCTATTTTACAAGTCCCTGAGCTAGAATTGAGACCTTTGCCCAATAATTTGAAGTATGTATTTATTGGTGACAACAATACACTTCTTGTTATAATCACAAAAGGTTTGACAAGTACACAAAAACTTGTGAAGTTGTTGTATGATCACAAGACGGCCATTAGATAGACTTTAGCCAACATTAAGGGCATTAGTCCCTCAATGTGTATGCATCATATACTATTAGAGGACAATGCAAAACCAATAAGGGAAATACAAGGGAGGTTGAACCCGCCTATGATGGAGGTAGTGAAAGCTAAAATTTTAAAACTGTTAGATGTAGGAGTCATTTATCCCATCACGGATAGTAAATGGGTGGTGCCAATCCATGTGGTGCCTAAAAAGACCAGAATCACGTTGGTGAAAAACAAAAATGATGAACTCATCCCTACTCACATCTCAAGTGGATATGCGATGAGCCTTTTGAGATAATGTGCGATGCGAGTGACTATGCAGTAGGTGCTGTACTTGGGCAAATAATAAGGAAGAATTTGCATGTTATTGCCTATACTTCTCACATGTTAGACGGAGCACAATGTAATTACCATACAACTAAAAAGGAACTGTTTGCAGTGGTGTTTGCTCTTGAAAAATTTAGGTCATATCTATTTGGAACAAAAGTCAGTGTTTTTACCGACCATGCAGCTTTAAGGTATCTTTTGAAGAAAAAGGAATCCAAACCAAGATTGATTAGGTGGATCTTGCTTTTGCAAGAATTTGATCTTGAGATGAAATACAAAAATGGTGCCGAAAACCATGTGGTTGATCACTTGAGTTGACTGAAGACCGAGGATATGCCAATCATAATAATAACAGAAACATTTCCTGATGAACAGTTGTATATGCTACGTTCCTCTACAAGACCATGGTATGCTGATTTGGTGAACTATTTAGTCACCAAAGAATTCCCTCCAGGTTTGTCTACATCCTAAAAGGACAAGTTACGAGCTGATGCTAAATATTATTTTTAGGATACTCCTTACTTATGGAAATTTGGTGTGGATCAAGTAGTTAGGAGATGTGTACCATAAGATGAATTTCATTTCATTCTTACCTTTTATCATTCTCATTCTTGTGGTGGATATTTTGGAGCAAAAAGAACGGCCCAGAAGATAGTTGAAAGTGGTTTTTATTGGCCTTCTATTTTTAAGGATGCATATCATTTTTGCAAATCATATAAGAAATGCCAAAGAATAGGTAAAAACAATCATAAGAATCAAATGCCCTTAACAAATATTCTTGTAAGTGAAATTTTTGATGTTTGGGGTATTGATTTTATGGGTCTACTTCCTTCTTCTTTTGGCAATCTTTATATCCTTCTTGCTGTTGATTATGTGTCTAAGTGGATTGAGGCGAAAGCCACATGAACTAACAATGCTAAGGTTTTTCTAGATTTTGTCAGGACTCATATATTTGACAGGTTTGGAATCCCTAAAACTATCATTAGTGATCGTAACACTCATTTTTGAAATCATTCAATAGAAGCATTGTTACGCAAATATCATATGATTCATCAGACTTGAACAACCTACCACCCTCAAACAAATTTCAAATCAAGAAATCAAGTCTATTTTAGAGAAGACAATTCAATCTAACTAGTGAGATTGGAGTCTATGACTTGGTGATGCACTTTAGGCTTATCAGACTACTTATAAATCACCTATAGGGATGTCACCTTATAGGATGATTTATGGGAAAGCATGTCATCTACTAATAGAGCTTGAACATAAAGCTTTTTGGTCCATTAAACAATGTAACAAGGATTATGATGTTGCTGGGATTGCAAGAAAGTTGCAATTGTAAGAGTTGGAAGATATTCGAAATGATGCTTACAAGAATGCAAGGATTTATAAAGAAAAGACTAAGAGTCTTCATGATCAAATGCTTACAAGAAAGGAGTTTCATGTTGGAGTCAAAGTCCTTCTTTATCATTCACGTTTGAAACTTTTTCTTGGAAAGTTACGCTCTCGTTGGATTGGGCTATTTATTGTTTCTAATGTTTTTCCTTATGGTGCAGTTGAAATTACAAGTTTAGAAACCAACAAAGTACTCAAGGTCAATGGGCGTCGCATGAAACCTTTCTATGAAGGTTGGACAGCTGAACTCACCGCTTCTGTGGAGTTAGTTGAACTAATCTATAAAGAATGAGCATGCAACATGTCGAGCAAATGACATAAAACAAAAGCGCTTACTAGGAGGCAACCTAACATAATTTTTTTTTTCAGATTTGCTTTCTTTTTTCCTTATCTTTTATTTTTCATATTTTACTTTATCTTTGTCATTCTTTTATATTCCTTTTCTTTTATTTTAACATTGAGGACAATGTTTTGTTTTAAGTGTGGGGGTATTAAGAGATTTTTGGTTTTCTTTGTTATTTTTCAAAATAAAATAAAATTATGTTTGATCTTTTGAACTCTCATTGGTTTTTGAGAATATGAATATTATGTATGAGAATTAGTTAAGATAGATGAAGATATAAATCAAATGAATGAGTGTGCATGCAAGTTTTAATGTTTAATTGGTTTAGGAGTTGACTTTGAGAATATGTCATGTTGACTTAATAGTGTTATACCAATGCAAGCTTTTGAGCCTTTAGCATTATATTATTTGATTGTGCATTCTTTCAATGATATGTATCTCTAGAACTTGCTTCATATCTTATTGAGATTACATTCGCATTACATATATACATGAAGATGATAAAGGCATTAGGAATTCTAACCACTCGAGCCAAAAACCCAACCTAAAGCATATTATCTTTAATGAGTCCGTTTTGAGCTTGTTTATCTTTTTTTTGCTTTATCCATGTATAAGCCTAAACTTTTTATATGTTTTTCTTTTCCCCTAACCAAGGATTAATAGAGCATATACTTGTGATATCTCATGGAATTATGGTTGGAAATTATGTGAAAAGAAAAAAGAAATGCTTGATGAAAAGATGGGCAAAGTTGCCCATGGTGAAAAAAAAATAAAAAAAGAAAAGAATAAATAAAAAAAAGTATTCCTTTATGTTCTTAAGGTTTTATGTTGAAAGAGCTTAAAATCCAAAGAAATTAAACATTGGTGATTAAAGATGAAAAATTTATGTGCTTTGATGGAATTTCTTGTTTGAAATATAATTTTTTTCAGAATGCTCAATTTTATTTGGTTTGAACCTTTCCTTTTACTTTCTTTTTCCTCACCTTAACCTTAGCCCCATTATAACCGAAAAAATAAGACTTTTGATTCAGTCATTGCTTGTAATATGTTAGTAATGGAGATGAGATTGAAGAGCAAGCTTACGGTAGAATATATTCATTGATTGAATTTGAGAGATTCAAACACATAAACCCTAAACACATGAGTGTTGGAGTGTATATCAATGAGAGGACCTATCACTTTGGCATG
>NW_011500470.1:12250-16949 GCF_000495115.2 Populus euphratica | reverse complement strand
GTTCAGTCAATATTTGGAGCAGAGCGTGAGTTCTAGAGATCGAAATGAAGTGATTCCAGTGGCCCTAAAAAGCTAACATCCATACACTTCTAAAAATTTAATGCAAGAAAAATAGAAAAGGAAAGATCATGGAAATCAGATCCTTCAAAGTCAAATCTCACATTTTGCCACTATTGACCTTCAGATGAGGGCGATATGATTTTTCAAAGATGACAACTGAATTCTGCTAGCAAACAAGTTTCATGAAGAAACGAGTCTAAATTATGTTTCAAAGCTTCTAAACCGATATCGAAGTTTTTATTTCAATAACTTAGCTCCTCTAAGTCAAAGCTTGAAGATTTTATGCAAGGCTAATTCTTCTTTCTAGAAAAATAGTTATGGAAATACTTAAATGTAAACTATCAACTTACGGGAGGACTATTTTGTACAATAGGGACTAGGGTTTCTTAGCATATAAAAAGAAAGAGAGCGGGGAAAGAGGGTAGAAAGGGGGCAGTAGCCAGAAGTGAAGAAACACAAACTCTCCTCTCTACAAACCAGAAATAATACTTTCTTCTATCTTTAATAGTAGTTGTTCCATAAATATGCAAGGCTAAGCTCGTTTTCTTAGTTGGAAGGACACAACAAACCTTCGGATTTCAAGAATTGTGAGATTTATTCTTCTCTTTATTTCAATTTATATTATTAAAGAGTATGATTGTTTTTAAATGCATATTTTCTATGATTGTTGTTGATAATTGCTATAACGGAGTCTAAGTTATTATTGTGAACAATTTATTGCTAAGTTTGATATCAAAACTGGAGCTGTGATATATGAACTTGTGAAGCAACTAGGCTTGATAATTGTGGCGGAACTACATTATTAAACTTAGGGAGAACACTCAAATATCTACATTATTAAACCAAGGTTTGTTTTCTTGATAAATTTTGGTTTCAATTGATTTTGTTTGCTAGTTTAATTTCTTCCATAGTTTATATCATCGCAAGTTAAAACCCCCATAATTGCATAACGTATAGCATAAAAATCTGAACTAAATCTTCCATGTGGGATCAACCCCTTGTTTGTTCTATACTATTTTGTGTGTTATGTTTTAAGCTAGAGTAATTAATTTGTGTGACTGCGACATCGTAACAATAACCGAGACCTGAGCTATGAAAGGAACTTGATTTGTTGTTAACATAAGTTATAATCATGAATGCCTGACAAGATTTACAAGTATTAGCATTAATCGAATAAGATAACTAATGTAATCATGTTAATAATTTATAAACAAGAAGTTTATACTATACTTGTTTAACATACCATTAATGGATCCTCTAACCTTGACATTTGTTATTATCATTGTTTAATCCTTATGTTAATTTTTCATCTCAATATTCTCGTCAACTTCTTCTTCTTCTTCTTTTTTTATTACTACTTCTACTACTACTACTATTATTGTTACTGTTGTTGTTGTTATATTATTGTCTTGCCAGATTATTTATTAGTTCAACACTCCTATACTTGGGAAAAGACATCAATCTTTTGGTCGTGTTAATAACTAATATAATTATGTTAACAATTAATAATCTGATTTTCAAAAATTAAAATTTGGCACTATTTTATTGACTGATGATAGCCCTGTTGACAAAGAAAATTCAATTTGAGTAAGAAAAATCCAAAATCAGCTTGACATTGTTTGTTATCATTATTTAATCCTTACGTTAATTTTCCATCACAAAGTTCTCATCAACTTCTTCTTCTTCTGCTTTATTATTATTATTATTATTATTATTATTATTATTATAACCCATTTTTGGCAACCCTGTAAAAAATAATAAAATACAAAAAAATAAAAAATATTATAAAAAATATGAACAGTGAAAAAAATGATGTCAACGCATCCTAAAAATGGGTAAAAATTGGTTGAGGAGGTTAAAAATTCAAAAATTAAAATTTGGCACTATTTTATTGACTGATGATAGCCCTGTTGACAAAGAAAATTCAATTTGAGTAAGAAAAATCCAAAATCAGATGTTTATAGACTCAATTAAATTTTCTTGAAGGTTTAATTGAATTTATGGAGAGTTTGATTGCAATAAAAATTGATTTTTGGTGTCAATTTAGGCTTTAATTAGAAGAAATTAAAGTTCTAGGGTCAAATTATAATTTTTAGAAGTTAATTTGGTCAAATCAGGGGCTTAATTGCATAAATATTTAAATTTGATGGCCAATTAGGGACTTAATTGAAGAAATTCAAAACCAAGGACCTAAATGGAAAAGGTACATAAGTAGAGGGGCTGAAATTAAAGCCGGTCAGGGGTCCAATTAAAGAAATTAGAAGTTTATTACTTAATTGAGGGTCAAATTATATAATATGAAGACCAAGGACTAAAGTGATAAAGGTGGCCAATTTTAGGGTTGCTGTTGGATTTTGACAGGGATGCAATTGCATTGATTTTTAAATCAAAATTGTAATTTAGGACTTGATTGAAAAAATTATAAATTGAGAACCACTATGAAAATGGACATGTTTTTTCCGCCTTTGCATGTAAATGAAATGACGCATTTTTACCCAAACAACGTCGTTTCATGCACTTTTTTTTTTAAAAAAAAAAGAACTCAAAATGGTACCGTTTTGAACGGCACCATCATCTTCTTCGTCAAATTATATAATATGAAGAAAATGTCTTTTTCTCCTCTGTTGTCACTAATTTTTTTACTGCCATTTTGCCTTTAAAATAACATCGACATAACCCACTTTCCACTTGTTTGACAGACGGTAGAGGGTTGGCAGCATGGTGGCCACCCCAGCCATGTCCCCTCCCTTGTTTTTGCCTATAAAAATAGGGGAGGCAGCAAAGAGAGAAGAGGAGGAAAGGGAGACCGAACCCAAGAGAGAGAACTAAACGAGAGAGGAGAAGAGAAGAGAGAGTAGAATAGAGAAGAAAACCAAAAAAGAAGAAGAGAAAAAGAAGCAAAAACAGTGAAAAAACAGAAGAGAGAGGGAAGAGAAATAGCACTGCCAACCACCTTACCTTTGCCACCAACCGCCGCAAGCATCGTTGCCACTTCAAGTATGCCCTCCACCCTTCATTTTTCCTTAACTTCTGATTAGTACTTAAAAGTGCATTTTTATCATGGTTTTATATCATCATTTTGCACTTGAAGTATCAATAACTCCTTAACTAAAATATATTTTATAATAATGTATCTAATAATATAAGATACCTATAAATTGTGGTAAATGTCTATTTTTAATGCAAGTCTATCACATAAATGAAAGGATTGATTGATGACTTGAAGAACTTAAATTGCAAGGATAAAGAGATGGCCAAACTTAGAAAAGAGATGTCGGTGCAATCCAAACCGGAACACTGTTCGGTAAATGGGTCATATCTGGAGCTATATATCTCAGATTTAGGTCAAATTTATATGGATGGAAAGGTAAGACATAGGCCTACAACTTTCATATGGAGCCCAAGATCTAAAAAGGCCATTATCAAGTCCAAATTGTAGCAACAACAAAGAAGCCCGAATCTGTCTTCCAGCCCGAGCACTGTTCGGTATTTTGGCCATATCTAGAGTTCTAGAAGTCCAAATGAGCTGAAGTTTTTACACAAGAAAGCTGAGACAATTGCCTACAACTTTCATGTTTGCAACTGGCTCCAGTTTTGACGTTATCAATGACGTTTTGGGCAGACAAGAGAAGATAAGGATTGTCACCAAGTCAAAAGTTGGTCACCCACTTATCAATTAGTCATCAAATCAATAGTTCCCATTTTTGGCCTATAAAAGGAGGCATTTGCCATGCATTTAGGCATCTTGATTTCCAGATCAAGATCATGCTCTTCCTTTCTCTCTTTGTATTTTTTATGCTTTGTTTTCATTAATATTAAGTTTATGCCTTTCATTTCCTTTCCTTTACTTAGTTAACTTTTATGTTCTTATTTTGTTTATCTATTTTGCTTTCTTTCATTATGTCTAGCTAAGTTAATTATGTCAAGGTGAAAAGGTTACACTAATGGTGTAAGAATAAGTATAATGTAAACTTAATATGGACTTTAATGTTTGATACTAACATGTTTTATATTTGTTATCTTGTTCACTCTTTAATACTTTGCTTGTTAAATGACTAATCTTGATTTATGTTGTATAACACTTGGTACAACAAATGCTTGGCACTTTCATAGCCCATAATGTATGGTATAACCGACACCTGAGCTATGAAAGGAACTTGATTTATTGTTAACATAAGTTATAATCATGAATGCTTGACGAGATTTACAAGTATTAGCATTAATTGAATAAGATGACTAATGTAATCATGTTAACAATATATAATCTGATTGGAACCTCCTTTGTGTGTGGTTTCCAATTCAATAATAAGAGTTTATACTATACTTGTTTGATATACCATTAGTGGAACCTCTAACCTTGACATTTGTTATTATCATTGTTTAATCGTTACATTAATATTCCATCTCAAAGTTCTCATCTTCTTCTTCTTCTTCTCCTTCTTTTTCTTTATTATTATTATTATTATTATTATTATTATTATTATTATTAGTACTACTACTACTACTACTACTACTACTACTACTACTACTACTACTACTACTACTACTACTACTACTACTACTACTACTACTACTACTACTACTACTACTACTACTACTACTACTACTACTACTACTACTACTACTACTACTACTACTA
>NW_011500470.1:0-10376 GCF_000495115.2 Populus euphratica | reverse complement strand
CTATCATTTGGAAACATGACATTGGAGATGAATATTTTCAACATTTGCAAGCAATCTGGAGATGATAATGATTTACAAGAAGTAGATCAACTTCTTTCTTCCCCATGCAAGACGTGCACAGTGCACATTTGTAGGTAGGGAGAAGCTGGTTACTGTGTTTATGCATAGTAACTAGCAAATAACCCGGCCCATTCCATGTGTTTGGGCCTGACCTGGCCTATTTTTTAAAAAAAAATTTCAAATGCTTGTTTTTTATAATTTTTACAATTTTTCTACATATTTTATGTAGTTTTGATTAATGTCGGGTAGTATTTTTATGCCGTAAAAATATAAACTCGATATTAAAATACCCGGTTTTCATCAAAACTTTCAAAAATACAAAAAAAAAAAAATTGCATACGGCCAAGTGTCTCAAAATGAAAAATCATATTGTATTTTTCATACACAAAAAATAATATGTTAGCATGTATTTTTGCTTTAATAACCGGTTTATCAAAGTCAAGAGAACATTGGCCAAAATTTTAAAAACAACAAAAATTTTATTTTGTTTGTTGCTTAGCATTCGGGGTATGACATTACACGTAATGCATATTCCATATATTTAATCTATTTTTTGGACAATAGAACGGTTAGGTTTAACCATTTTTTAAGATAAAAACCTCCTTATTGAGGAGGGCTTAATCTTGAACATTAGACAAACCAATAATTACAAACCACAAAACACGACTTTGAATTGTAACAGATAAAACAATGCAGCCTACCATATGTAGGCTGTATTTGGGATGCTAATACCTTCCCTTTAGTCAACCAGTCTCCCTATTCGATTTCTAAAATCAGTTAGGGTTTCTAGTAACCAGAATACTAGGTGGCGACTCCCATTCAAATTCTTCACTAATAAGAGACATAATAATTCCATGTCTCTCCATATTTGCTAGAGATACACCACATTTTCATCTTTTTTCTGATACACCACATTTTCATCTTTTTCCTAGAGGTGGATGATCGCTGTGACGCTGCACATGTGCGACAGAATGACGACTCAACTGGGGACCTTGTAGATGAAGCATTGTTTTTTTTTTTTCTGTTCATTATTTTTTATTTGTTGGTTTGCGTGTTTTTAATATGCATTTCCTTTATTTATTGCTTACACGCTTTAAAATTCTGTATATATTTATTCATGCATCACATGCTTTAATTTTTGAAAAGCATAGACAATCTTTAAGTTAGGTGGGGAACTAGCGATCTACCTTAGGACAATTGGTCAGGGTTTAGATGCGTGAAACATCCAACTCATATCTGAGTGCTTGCTTGGTAATGGTGGGTATACATGCCTTAATTATTCCATGCAATGCCCCCATACTGTCTTTATAAAGATTGTTATTAGGCAGATATGAGAGCCTTTTGAGACCAGGTAGAAAACCTACCAATGTTCACATAAAGAATAGAGCATGTCTTTAGGTTGTATGCGCCATCTTTAGCTGCATAAGGGCAACCTTTCTTGAAGCATCTTGAATTCAAGACTTAAGGGTGACATAATTCAAAATTTTCACTGCAAAGTTTGGGCAAGAAGCAAGATTTTTGTTCCATCATGCAAGAAATACGATCATATGTCACCCCTTGAAGGGTGAGTTCATCACATAAATTACAGTGCATAATTTATTTCATTGTAAATAACATACATACATACCAGGTTAAAATATAGGTCCCCAAAAAGTCCACAATATCCGACTTCAAGTAAGAATGATAGAAGATGAAGAGTGTTCTCAATATGATACCTATTTTTAAGAAGAGTTGGAGTCTCTGAAAACAAGTGTGACTCACTTTACTAGCTTACTCGAGCAAACTCTAAGAAACACCTTTAGTGAAGGTCCTTCTAACGAGCCGGTCACTTTTAATCAAGTTCCTATAGCAGTTTAGCTTGATGAAGGAATGAGCGAACAAGGTTAAGAGCCTCAACAAAACCCAATATTGATGCAGTCAGCGACGCTTGCACCAGCCCCAACAATCATGGAGGCATTGGCTAACGAGTCCTACAAGGCTAAGTCATTTGATAGCATTGATCAAGCTAAAATAAAAGGCACTGGAAGCCAGACTCAAAGTTATTAAAAGGGTAGACTTATACGACCTGGTACGAGAAGCAAAAATGTGTTTGGTCCCAAATGTAGTTGTACCTAAAAAGTTTCATGTTCCTGAATTCATCAAATATAGTGGAACACAATGCCCCATGATGCATCTCAGGTCCTATTGTAATAAAATGGCAGAAGTAATACATGATGAAAAACTACTAATGTATTTTTTTTAAGATATCTTAAGTGGAGCAACTTTGAGCTAGTATATCAGATTGGACAACACAAAAATATGAAGATGGAAAGATCTAGTAGATGTTTTTGTCAAACAGTACAAGTACAACCTGGACATTGCTCTTGACAGAACCAACTTGTCCAATCTAGAGAAAAAGGACAAAGAAAGTATAAGGGAATATGCTTAAAGATGGCAAGAAGCAGTTGCTTAAGTACACCCTCCACTTCTAGATAAAAAGATGGTCTTTTTATTTGCTAACACACTCAAAGCACCTTATCACGAACATGTGATGGGTAGCTCGGCCCAACAATTCAATAACACTATGGTAGTATGTGAATGCATAGAATAAGGCGTTAAGATTGGTAGAATTTCTGCACTCACTAAGAAAAGAGGTTTCGAAAAAAAGAGGTCCAAGGTCCACTATATTGAGGATGGCTACAAGGGTAAGAAAAACTTATCCCAAAACTACTATACTCCATCTCACATTACCAACATTAAAAGACCTGAGCCACAAAACTTTCCGGCCAAATCCCAAATTGGAAATAACCAAGGGGTTCAAGAACAACTACCTTCATTGTCGCTACCCCTGAATGAGATGTATCAAAAGCTATTAAGCATCGGGTATATAACACCAGAACCTCTAACGCCTGTGCAACCACTTTATCCTAATTGGTATAAGTCATACCTTACTTGTGAATACCATGCCAGTATTACTAGGCACAACATCCATACCTGCAACACCTTCAAGAGAAAGCTATTGCAATTAATCAAAGCCAAGTGGATAGAATTAGAAGATGCCCCTAATATGAATACAAACCCACTGCCTAATCATGTTTGAAGCATATTGACACGACTAAAAGATTGATGTCTTCTCCCAAGTGTAGGAGTGTCGAAGTAATAAATAACCCGGCAAGACCGGGGTCGAACCACAGGGAGGTTAATTGTACAAATTATAAATAATAATACAATAACAATAACAACAATAATAATAGTAATAACAGTAATAATAATAATAATAATAATAATAATAATAACTAATAATAGTAGTAGTAGTAGTAGTAATAATAATAATAATAATAATAATAAAGAAAAAGAAGAAGAAGAAGAAGAAGATGAGAACTTTGAGATGGAATATTAACATAAAGATTTAACAATGATAACAATAAATGTCAAGGTTAGAGGATCCACTAATGGTATGTCAAACAAGTATAGTATAAACTCTTATTAGTCAATTGGAAACCACACACAAAGGAGGTTCCAATCAGATTATAGATTGTTAACATGATTACATTAGTCATCTTATTCAATTAATGCTAATACTTGTAAATTTCGTCAAGCATTCATGATTATAACTTATGTTAACAAAAAATCAAGTTCCTTTCATAGTTCAGGTGTCGGTTATACCATACAGTATGGGCTATGAAATTGCCAAGCATTTGTTGTACCAAGTGTTATATAACATAAATCAAGATTAGTCATTTAACAAGCAAAGTATTAAAGAGTGAACAAGATAACAAATACAAAACATGTTAGTATCAAACATTAAAGTCCATATTAAGTTTCACAATCCTTATTCTTACACCATTAGTGTAACCTTTTCACCTTGACATAATAAACTTAGCTAGACATAATGAAAGAAAAAAAAATAAATAAACAAAATAAGAACATAAATAAGATAAAAGTTAACTAAGAAAATGAAAGGAAATGAAAGGCATAAACTTGATATTAATGAAAGCAAAACATAAACATTACAAAAAATACAAAGAAAGAAATCAAGAGCATGATCTTGATCTGGAGACCAAGATGCTTAAATGCATGGCAAATGCCTCCTTTTATAGGCCAAAATTGGGAACTATTGATTTGATGACTAATTGATGAGTGGGTAGCCAACTCTTGACTTGGTGACAATCCTTATCTTCTCTTGTCTGCCCAAAACGTCATTAATAATGTTACAATTGGAGCCACTTGAAAACATGAAAGTTGTAGGCAATTGCCTCAGATTTCTTGTGTAAAACATTCAGCTCATTTGGACTTCTAGAACTCCAGATATGGCCAAAATACTGAACAGTGCTCGGGCTGAAGGACAAATTCGGGCTTCTTTGTTGTTGCTACAATTTGGACTTGAAAATGGCCTTTTTAGATCTTGGGCTCCATATGAAAGTTGTAGGTCTATGTCTTACCTTTCCATCCATATAAAATAGACATAAATCTGAGATCTATAGCTCCAGATATGACCTAATTACCGAATAGTGGTCTGGTTTGGATTGCACCGCCATCTCTTTTCTAAGTTTGGTCATCTCTTTATCCTTTCAATTTCAGTTCTTAAATTCATCAATCAATCATTTCATTTATGTGATAGGCCTGCATTAAAGATAAACATTTACCACAAATTAAAGGTATCTTATATTATTAGATATATTATTATAAAACATGTTTTAGTTAAAGAGTTATTGATACTTCAAGTGCAAAATGATGATATAAAACCATGATAAAAATGCACTTTTAAGTACTAATCACACCCCCCAACCAGCTTATTACTAGTCCCTAGTAATCAAAGCGTAAAATAGAAAAACAATTTGCAAATTCCACAAAGCAAGGAATTCATCATTTAACTTCCATTAATCTATCTAGATAAACAAACTCTCGTTAAATTTATATACATGCTCAATACCTCTTAACAATATATTCATAAACCTTTCTTTTGTGCTCAATGTATCAACGCATAATTATGGGGCTTTTCTTGGAAGAAAATAAAATTTTTGTTCTAATGTTTAAGGTTAACTTCCTTGAGTTGGGATTATTATTATTTTTTTTTAAATATATATACATATAATTTAAAAACATCATTCATCTTTAACCCATGTAACGAGCTTTCAGCTAATGACTCCCACACCAGTTGGTCTTAGGGCATTAGGTGTTGAGACACCCCTACGAGCTTAATAACTCGGGTCGCAGATACTGATATGTAGATAGTGCAATGTTTGATTCCCTTAAGCTTTTCTCCTCAACCCATGTAACAAGCGTTGGGCCAATAGCTCCCAAGTCAGTTGACTTTAGGGTATTAGGTGTTAAGACACCCCTACGGGCTTAATTGCTTAGGTTAGGGAGGCTACGAAACCAAACTTATCTACATTTTTATTATCATCATTTTTTCTTTTTTTCTTTGTTTTCTTTTTTTTTCATGTTTTTTTTTCTTAATTATATACAATCCCTTTCCCTTAGTTGTTACCTTTAACAAAAGAACATAAATAATGTAATAATCCAATATGCAACCCACAATCATATGTTAAAGTGTGTGTGTGTAAATTAAGGTTTAAGAATACATGTTAAATAAGTATATGAGCAGAATTAAGTGATAACAATACGAGAGTTTGTAAACCTGAATATTTCAGGAAGTATTATAATAGACCTTGTTAAGAATGGTTACTAAGATGCGTCTCAAGAGTCACTTTAACAAAAGAACTCCTTTACTCTGCCATCCTAGTAACAACAATTATGCACATGCTTTATGAAATGAAAAATAAATTTTTTTTTTTTATCAACTACTGCCCTCTCCCCCCAACCAAAACGAGACATTGTCCTCAATGTTCTAAGGTAGAAAGATAGAGTATAGAAGATATCACCTGAAATAACGAACACCGACAAACCTGAAATACACTAAAACAAAAATAAGAAATAACAAAACACAATAATAAAACCAAAAGACACAAGTTTTTACAAACAAAAAAAATAAATTCAAATCACAGTTGTGAATGTGGCTCACATCTTCCCTTGGTTTTACGTCCAAGAACGACTTAAACGCCCTCTATGGGTCGGGGATAGGTTTCCCATCCAGTTTTCTTAAAAACTGGCAAACATGGTCTTTTTTAGTCAGATTCCCAAGATTATGCCAAGTATGTTCTTTATAAAAATGGGTTCATAAGTCATGAATTACACGATGCTTATCTCGACTATGATGAGATTTAAGAGTCAATAGAAGATTATCTAAAGACTCTCTGTGTTTTGAAATAAATCCCACCTTCTGACAATTTTCACAGTTTTTGCGGAATGCATCTGACTCCTTGAATATGATGGGCCAGTAAAATCCACTTTGTAAGATTTCTACAATCCTCTTTTTTGATGAGAAATGATCCCCATATGCCTTAGAGTGACAAAATTTAATGAAATTACTTACCTCATTGTCGAGAATGTATTTTTGAAATATTTGGGTTCTAAAGTTGATGAGTTGAAGGTAGGGTCTCAGAAACAAGACCAGCAAAGCCTTCGCCCCAAATTGAATTTTTTAAATGCTTTGAAGGGTTCTGATGTTGATAACAATGAGAGTAGCAAGAACCTTGGTATTTCTCTAGTTCGTAATCTGCATTTTGCTCCCCCTGCTATGACTGATGGTCGTGTGACAGTAGCTCCTCCACTTGATGTGTTTGAGGATGGCTGCGAACTTTGGAAATCCACCCTAGTTGGTCATTTTGTGGGTCAGAAATTACCATATCCCGTTGTTAATTCTATTGCCAAAAGAATCTGGGGCTCCTACGGTTTATCAGAAGTTTTATCTTCGGATAATGGTTTCTTCCTATTCACTTTTGATTCTGTTGATCATGCCACTAATGTGCTGGAAAGAGCCCCATGGCACATGGCAAGCAGCCCTTTGGTGCTTAAACGTTGGCAACCGAACATGCAATTTTTGAAAGGTGATTTGGTCAAAGTTCCGGTATGGGTTAGGCTGTATAATGTTCCTCTTGAGTATTGGACTATTAAGGGGTTGAGTTGTGTAGCGAGTGCTATTGGGGTTCCTCTTCATGCTGATCAGACTACATTGTTGCGTCAAAGGCTTAGCTACGCAAGAGTTTGTGTTGAGATTGATGCTACGAAGACGCTGGTTAAGGAATACGACCTTCGCTGTCCAAATGAGTTATTCATAACAATTTCAGCTGATTACGAATGGATACCATCGAAGTGCAATAATTGTAATGTCTTTCGACACACGACATCGATATGTGCTACTAATAACGGTGAAAATCTTACAATGGAGGCAGAGGGTAAAAGGAAACTAGGAGCTGCGAACTCTAAATCTGCGGATAAACAGCAGAATCAGTTTCAATGGCAGGTAGTTGCTAAACGAAATAAGGGTTCTGTGAGTGGTGAGAATGGTCCTTTGGCATCTAAAGTGCGTAACTGTAATGAGAATGGTTGTTCGACATCTGGTACAAATATTTCTGATCGTAATATGAATGAGAAGGCTGCATCAAATGTGAGCAATGCTGATTGTTATGAAGATGAAAATCCTACATCTCCTCTTGTTTTGAAGAGTTCACAAGGAGACATGAAGCAGGAGCAGGGGGGTACATGTACTGCTTCAGATCAAAGTTTAGCCATCTCCAATACATCTGATTGTGCGACCGTGAACCACGTTCTTTTCGTTAATAGTCATGAGCTGAATGTAGATATTGACGCAATGGGAGGTGATACAGATGGGGAACGAACTGATAAGGAGTGGACGTCACCAATCCCGACAAGCCCACAAACTTTGAATTCCACCGAAAGGGAAACCGTTAATCAGTTGGCTATTAAGGCTAGAGACTCTCTAGAGAAAAAGAAAAAGGGTTCGAAAAACTCTTCAAAGAAGAATAAGAAATCTGTCTCCTCGCCGGGGGCACGTCGAGGTAATCTTTGTGTTGCTATTTGTACTCCTCTCTATTTTCTTATGATTATTGGATGTTGGAATGTAAGAGGTTTGAATGATCCCATAAAGCATTCAGCATTGCGTCAGCTCATCCATCAAGAGAGGATGACTCTTTTCGGTTTGGTTGAAACTCGGGTTAGAGACGAGAATAAATATAATGTTTCTCAACTTCTTCTGCGTAATTGGTCCTTCTTATATAATTATGATTTCTCTTGTCGTGGTCGTATTTGGGTTTGTTGGAATGCTGATGTGGTGAAGGTTGATGTCCTCGGAATGTTAGACCAGGCTATTCATGTTTCTGTCACTATATTAGCTACCAATCTCTGTTTCAATGCTTCAATTATATACGGAGACAATAACGCTTCCTTACGTGAGGCATTATGGTCTGATATAGTGAGTCGCAGTGATGGATGGGAGTCCAGCCCATGGATTCTTATGGGCGACTTTAATGCTATCCGCTACCAATCAGACAGGTTAGGAGGGTCTACTTCATGGGTTGGTCATATGAGCTACCAATCAGACAGGTTAGGAGGGTCTACTTCGTGGGCTGGTCATATGGACAGATTGGAAACATGTATTCAAGAAGCGAAAGTGGATGATCTTCGATATTCAGGCCTGCATTATACTTGGTCGAACCAATGTCCTGAGAATCTGATTATGCGGAAACTAGATAGAGTGCTTGTCAATGAGAAATGGAATCTGAACTTCCCCTTTTCAGAAGCGAGATTTTTGCCATCGGGTATGTCAGACCATTCTCCTATGGTGGTAAAGGTTACTGGTGATTATCAGAATATAAAGAAACCAGTCAGATTCTTTGATATGTGGATGGACCATGATGAGTTCATGCCCTTGGTGAGGAAAGTATGGGAACACAATTCGGGGGGTTGTCCAATGTATCAGCTGTGTTGCAAGCTAAGAAAACTAAAACGGGAATTGAAACTTTTCAATATGACTCACTTCTCCAACATTTCAGATAGAGTCAAAGATGCGAAAGATGAAATGGATAAGGCTAACCACGGAGTCCATACAGCACGTCGGAATCCAACTTTGTGCATGCGAGAAAGGGATGCTGTACGTAACTATGCTTCTTTCGTCAAAGCCGAAGAGAGTTTTTTCAAACAGAAGTCAAGGATATAGTGGCTTAGCTTGGGGGATCAGAATACTGGCTACTTTCACAAATCAGTAAATGGAAGACAGCATAGAAATAAACTTCTTTCACTTACAAAGGAGGATGGAGAGGTTGTGGAAGGACATGAGGCAGTTAAATCAGAAGTCATTGCGTACTTCCAGCGTGTGTTAAGAGTGGAACAGATGCCTAGGGTTCTGAATGAGGAAGAGATGGAATCGGCAATTAACTTGAAACTGTCTTCAACGCAACAACATGTATTAGCACAAGATGTAACAAGGGAGGAGATTAAGCATGCTATGTTTAGTTTGAAGAACAACAAAGCCCCTGGTCCGGATGGATTTAACGCAGGTTTCTTCAAAAGAATGTGGCACATAGTTGGGGAGGATGTAATCAATGCTGTTAGCTCCTTCTTTCAGACTCGGAGAATGCTTAAAGAAATGAATGCTACATCCATTTCCCTTATTCCTAAAGTTGCCAATCCTACGAGGTTGACAGATTTCGTCCTATATCTTGCTGCAATACCGTCTACAAATGCATCGCTAAGATTCTAGCTGGGAGAATCACAGCTGTTTTGCCATCCTTAGTAGGTCCGTATCAGACAGCTTTTATCTCTGGACGGAGAATCAGCGACAACATTCTGTTGTCTCAGGAACTAAGGAAAGGCTATCATAAAGCTACGGGACCTGCCCGTTGTGCTATGAAAGTAGATCTGATGAAGGCTTATGACTCGGTTCGGTGGGATTTCGTTGACGTTATGTTAAGAAAAAATGGATTACCTAGAACAGTCATTGATTGGATTATGGTTTGTGTTACATCATGTCAATTCTCTTTCAACATCAATGGTGAGCGTGCAGGTTATTTTCAAGGGGGGAGAGGGCTTCGACAAGGGGATCCACTTTCTCCATATTTGTTTGTCCTATGTATGGAAATCCTTTCGGGGCTATTCTGCAAGATGAGTGCCAACCAAAACTTCAAGTTCCACTGGAGATGCAAGAAGGACAACATTTCTCATCTTTGTTTTGCTGACGACTTGATGATTTTTAGCAAAGGAGATGTAAACTCAATTCGTATGATCAAAGCTGTGCTCACAAAGTTTCAAGACCTATCAGGTCTGTATCCAAATCCAAATAAAAGTGACATCTTCTTAAGCGGTGTGTTAAATGCTGAGAGGGAACAGATTATTCATGTTCTTGGGTTTGCAGAGGGGGAGCTCCCTATGAAATATTTGGGAGTGCCTCTTATCTCGTCCAGACTAAAGGGTGTTTA
>NW_011505700.1:2610-3090 GCF_000495115.2 Populus euphratica | reverse complement strand
AAATAAAGAGAGAGAGAGAGAGTATGAGACTCCAGCTAGCCTCTATATAGGTGGTATAATTGCCTATTTAATTTCTCATTTATAAAATCCTCTCTTCCTTCCTTTCATTTCTACTCAACCCATACATTCAACAAATATAGAAGTGTGTAGAAATGACAAGTTCCTTAGGTCATCGCATAAGAAAGGTTTGTGTTTTTGGTGGATTTAATCTTGGAAAAGAAAAGAAATTTTTAGAATCAGCAAATCATTTTGGTCAGGTGCTAGCTGAGAGAAAGATTCATTTAGTGTATGGGTGTTATTGTTATTGTTATTGTTGTTGTATTATTGTTATTTATAATTTGTACAAATAACCTCCCTATGGTTCGACCCCGGTCTTGCCGGGTTATTTATTACTTCGACACTCCTGCACTTGGGAGAAGACTTCAATCTTTTAGTCGCTTGAATGAATGCAATGTTTAACTATGTTAATACCTTCATTGC
>NW_011505700.1:1351-2251 GCF_000495115.2 Populus euphratica | reverse complement strand
TTTTATTATTGTGTTTTGTTATTTTTTTATATTTGTTTATGTGTGTTTCAAGTTTGTTAGTGTTTGTTATTTCATGTGATATCTTCTATACTCTATCGTTTTACCTTAGGACATTAAAGATAATGTCTCATTTTGGTTGGGGGGGGAGGGGGTAGGGGGTTAAAAAAAAAAAATTGTGCTTTCTATTTCATAAAACATGTGCAAAACTGTTATTATTAGGATGGTAGAGTAAATGGGTTCTTTTGTTAAAGTGACTCTCAAAATGCATCTTAGAAACCATTTCTAACAAGGTTTGTCATAATACTTATTGAATTCAAGTTTACAAACTCTTGCATTGTTATCATTTAATTCTGCTGATATACTTATTTAACATGTATTCTTAAACCTTAATTTTTACACACACACTTTAACATATGATTTTGGGTTGCACATTGGATTATTACATTATTTATGTTCTTTTATTAAAGGTAACAACTAAGAGAAAGAGATATTACATGATTTGAAAAAAAAAACAAAAGCAAAAAAAAGAAAAAAAATAATGATAATAAAAATGTAAATAAGTTTGGTTTCGTAACCTCCCTAACCTAAGCAATTAAGCTTGAAGAGGACCTAAGTAATTAAGCCCGAAGGGGTGTTTTAACACCTAATACCCTAAAGTCAACTGACTTGGGAGTTATTGGCCCAGTGCTTGTTACATGGGTTGAGGAGAAAAGCTTAAGGGAGTTAAACATTACACTATTTACTTATCAGTATCTACAACCCGAGTTACTAAGCTCGTAGAGGTGTCTCAACACCTAATGCCCTAAGACCAACTGGTTTGGGAGTCATTAGCCAAAAGCTCGTTACATGGGTTAAAGATGCATTGTGTTCAAAGTTATATGTATATATATTTAAAAAAAA
>NW_011505700.1:0-876 GCF_000495115.2 Populus euphratica | reverse complement strand
TTAAATATAGGCCTATCATATAAATGAAAGGATTAATTAATGAGTTTAAGAACTGAAATTGAAAGGACAAAGAGATGACCAAACTTAGAAAAGAGATAATGGTGCAATCCAAACTGGAACACTATTTAATATTTGTGTCATATCCGGAGCTGTAGATCTCAGATTTAGGTCTACTTTATATGGATAAAAAGATAAGACATAAGTTTACAACTTTTATGTGGAGGTCTAGTTTTAAAAAGGTCATTTTCAAGTCTAAATTGTAGCAACAACAAAGAAGTCTAAATTTATCCTCCAGCCCAAATACTGTTTGGTGTTTGGCCCATATCTGGAGTTCTAGAAGTCTAAATGACCTTAATTTTTTTTCTTGGAAAGTTGAGATAATTTTCTAGAGCTTTCACAATTAAGTGGTTCTAATCTTAACATTATCAATGACATTTTTGGCAAATAATAGAAGATAAGGATTATCACCATGTCAAAAGTTGGCCACCCCCTCATCAATTAGTCATCAAATCAATAGTTCTCAATTTTAACCTATAAAAGGAGGCATTTGCCATGTATTTAGGTATCTTTATTTCCAAATCAAGATCATGCTCTTGTTTTTTCTCTTTGTATTTTTGTAATGCTTAAGTTTTATTTTTACTAATATCTTGTTTATACCTTTTAATTCTCTTCCTTTACTTAGTTAACTTATATTTTATTTATGCTTTTATTTTTTTATTTATTTTTCTTTCTTTCATTATGTTTAGTTAAGTTTATTATATCAAGGTGAAAAGGTTACACTAATGGTGTAAGAATAAATATAGTGTAAATTCAACATGGACCTTAATATTTGATACTAACATGTTTTGTATTTGTTATCTTACTCACTTTTAATAC
>NW_011505698.1:0-3094 GCF_000495115.2 Populus euphratica | reverse complement strand
TATTTCTGTACCATAATATGAACATGGCTTTTCCATTATTCAAAGTCAACACGGTTTGCTTGTCTCATATTCACGGCATCAGATTTTGTTCTACGAAGCTCTCCATATCATGAGAGGATCCTAGAAAACGTAGAAATCATACATTTTATGGGTTTGAAGAGGACATGATCATATACTGTTTTTAGGAACAGTTAAAAAAGGTTGAAATTAATATGATGTTGGAGATCACGACAAAGTCACAAGTCAACGATCTACTGGACTCAACATATTTGAAAGTGCCAAGAAAAACAAAACCCTCCACTAAAAAAAAAAAAATTGTAAGGGCTCGCACAAATTTCTTTTGTTTAGCACTGAAAGATCTCATTACATTACTCATTTATAACTTTTAAGAGTTCTAAATATGAACACGATCTCGAGCCCAAGAACCAAAATCTTTATGTTGAAATATAAATATGTCTATTATTGCCTTATTTCTCAAGTAATAATGTGAAATCTCCTCCTTTTTTCTAATATCGAAGAAGATAGTATTTCTAGATAGGCTAACCATGTATCCAGTATAAAATATTTCATCTCATCCTTCCATCACATGTACATGGAGAGTTCTTCACTACATATATTTATGGCGAAATTTAAGAATTTAGATACCTCTAATTAAGAGGGCTAATTATAGATTATATATATCCCATTACTTATCATGTGATGAATAACCGATCTTGAAACTTTAGACCGAAAGAGGAAACATGTGAGTAAATGAACTCATGATTTTGGGTGAGAAATAAAACCGCTGAGACTTCTTAATTAACATAGCATTTCAAGCACCAACGACTAACAACTCCATACTCTACTAATATTAGATCAAACCACCCCCTTTTTTTTTTTGTCCATACTCTACTAATATTAGATCAAACCACCATTTTATTTTTATTTTTGGAGAAAAGAAAACATGGAATTGAGCAAGACGGCTATGATGAAGGCTGAGAATACAAAGAAACAAATACGTAATTTGCATTTGCGTTTGTTTCTATATATATATATACACACACACACTTGTGTCCAATGGTTTGAATATTCCTCGAAATAGAAAATAGGGCCATATATGTACTTTTCATAAGAAATGATAGATGCTTTGATCAAAGATTGGATAAAGAAAAGGTTGTAGTGTTTCTGTAATCTGAATTATGGTATTAAAAAAGTGGTGTGGCGTTTGTCTTTGAGTGGTTTGATTCCATGCGATGAAGAAGGTCATTTTCTTACCAAAACCCTTTGTCTTTAGTATCATGGCAGCGGCTGATATTCATGTTTTTCTATTTATTTTCTCTTCTAAGATATGGGCATGAGTCACTCTTTCGTGTGCAAATCATCAGGGGGGGAATGTACACAAGATATACAGTACGTTTTAATCAAGCTTACTTAAATAAATTTGTTCCTGTCATTGTTTGTTAATTACATATGTTTTCTGTCTTTCTTTCTTTTTTAATTCTAGTTGCATGTATCCTAACTAAACTCAATTTATTACATTCACTAATCCAAGTCCTGCAGGAAAAAAGATTAAATTATATGGGAATTAATATGATATAATTTGACTTTGAAAATTCAAAAGTAATTTGAATAATTTGTAAAAATAAAATTTGATTCAGAGAAAATTTTAAGGTAATATCTTTTTATTATTATTATTATTAAGATAACAACATATTGGATTGATTTGGATCAACTCAAGTTGACATGTCAAATTTATGATCCAGTTTATGAGAATATGATAACCCTGTAGAAAACAATCAAATAAAAATTATTATATCTAATTCCCAATCAATCAATTATTGAAAAATAAAATTAAAAAAAAATCAATTCAAAAAAGAACCTAAAAAGTAAACTAAGTTAGCCTGTCAAACCTATAATTCAGGTAATAAGAAATATTTTTTTTTACATTCAATAATTTAATCCTAACGAAAAAAAATTAAATTATATGGGGATTGATCTAATATGACGTAGTTAACTTTACAAGTTTAAAAGCAATCCGGGCAACTCATAAAAATATAGCTTGACTTAGATAAAATTTCAATGTGATATATTTTTTTATATATATAATTAAGATAATAATATATTGGATTAATTTAGATCAATCCAAGTTAATATATTAAATTTGTAATCTAGTTTATGTTGAAAGATGAAATGACTAAAACCATATCAATTAAAAAAAGAATATAAAAAAATAACTCAAGTTAATCCACTAAATTCACGATCTAAATTATAAGATAAAAATAATTTTATAAAAATAAATAGTTGATTTAACCTGTCAAATTTACAATTTTGGTCATGAAACTAATATAACCTCATATATAGAGCAAATTAAAATAAATTTTGAAATTCAATCCTCAATTGACCCTATTAAACTTAATATTAAATAATAAAATTTTTAATTAAAAATAACATAAAAAATGAGTCAAATCAATTTGGATTAACTTATTAATAATATTCATAAGTTATGATAACTTAATAAAAAAAATAAAACAAATCATGAAATCTAATTTTCAATTAAACACAATATTCAATGATAAAATTAGAGGGATAGAGAGTTAATAAAAAAAAAATAAGTGAACTAGATTAACCTAAAGGTAATTAAACTAGTTTCAGTCTAGTTTTCATCTAAAAAATAATTAAATTAGGTTTTAAAAAAAATCAAAACTAAAACCAATTTAAATTAATTAGTTTTAGCTTAATTTAGTTTAATTAATTAAAGAAAAAAACTAAAAAAAACAATTTAATTTTTATTTTTTCTAAAAAAAATAAAATTAAATCAACTAGATTAACCTCAAGATGATTAAAATCCGTCTAGCTTTCACCTAAAAAACAATTAAGTTGGCTTTTAAAAAAGAAAATCAAAACTAAAACTAGTTTGAGCCTGCAAGTTTTGAAAAAAATAATTTCATTTTTAATATAAAAAAAACTAATTCATAATCCAGTATAGGTTTAACTTTCACCTGAAAAATAATTAAACTGGTATTTTTGAAAAAAAATCAAAATTCAAAACAGGTTTGAGCTCGGCTCAAGGAAAAAACCTGGAAAAAAATTATAATTTTTAGTTTTGGCGTTGATT
>NW_011505699.1:0-3094 GCF_000495115.2 Populus euphratica | reverse complement strand
CTTGCATTGTGGCATCGGACCTCCCATTTATCACCGTGACATTAAGTTTGTTTTTGTTGATCCGGTGCAAGTTGCTTTTCCAGAATTACTTTTTAGAGTAATTCAAGCATCACACATGGTCCCTTATTCATGTGAAATTATATAGGGATAACTTGGTTTTTTTGTTTTTTTAGCACACTGAAATTATTTAATTACCTTTAAAAAAATTAAACTACCATTCAACAGGAACATTTATATTTTTCTTCTTTTTAGTAGAACAATAAAATCAACATAAATCCCTTAAAAATAAAAAAATAATAAATTATCACCTGAGGGCTCTTTTGTTCTTTTTTTTGTTATATTTGTGTTAACTAAGGAGGAATCTAGCCTTTTAATAAATATAAAATATTCAATAAAAAATTTGTGGTCGTCGCGTGAGAGCACTTGTCAAGAGGCTTTCAACAATCAACATCAAGTTTTTTTGGTGTGGTTAAATTTATCTCAACAACCTTACTTCTTTATAAAAACACATGTAGTTTTTTATTTTTAGTTTGATGCCGGTAAACTTTTCTTTTCTTTTTCTTTCTCTTCATTTTAGTTTTCACGTGCACTTTATAATCTCAAATCAACCATTTAATTTGGTTTTTCTTTAAATTTCATCATTGTTCTTTTTATTATTATCTTTTTTTATTTGAAATGGTTTCTAAAATTGGAATTTTTTTTTAATTTCATCTTCCTTTAACTTTTTATTTATCATATTTAGTTTTTTTATTGTTGTTTATTTGTTTTGAACAATTTTTAGAATTGAAGGTTTTTTATTATTTCATTCTCCTTCTATTTTTATTCCTATATAATTTCATCTTCATTCTTCTTCTTCTTCTTTTTTGCAATTCCTTTTGGTTTAGGAATTTTTTTTATTAACATGATGACATCACCTTCTAACATTAAATTGATTGAGAATTGATTTTTTTATTGAACCATGTATGGATAGTGAGTTTCGAGGATTTTGTAGGATTGACCCGGGTTTAGGAGATTCAGGTGGTCTTACTTGTTTTTTTTAAGTTAATATTTTTTTAGTTTTATCTTTCAATATTTATTTATTTTTAAATTTCATCATTCTTTATTTTTTTTAACTTTTCATATTTGGTCACAAATTCGTTTAATTGATATATATATCTTGTTTTAAACGATTTTTAGAATTGAATGAATTTTTTTTTTAAAAAAATCATCCTCCTTTATTTTTTTTCCAAGTGATTTGATCCCTTTTTTCATTTCCTTTTGCTTTATAATTTTTTTTTTAAAAAAATTCATCCTCCAAAATTAAATAAATTGGAAATTGAGCTTTTTAGTTGAACCTGAGCTCAGAATTTTATGGGTTGTGAATCTGGATAGTTAACTTTGGTCTAAAAAGTTTATCTGAGTTTGCTTGTTTATTTTTTTTTCTTTTTAAGCTAATGTTTTTAGTTTCATCATTTAGAAACTATTTATTTCTTAATTTTTATCTTCATTCTTTATTAAAAAACCGAGGTCAATTCAGACTTTGTCAAAGTCTAGTGTAAAGAAGAATAAAGAAAGAAAAAAAAAAGAGACAAATTGTCCAAACATATTAACTTATTATGGTCATGTTGATTATTTGGGTCATCAATTTCAAGGGTTAACATGGATCAATACAACGTGACATCATTTTTTTATTTCACTTAGATTTTTTTATGATTTAATCATTTAATAATTCATTATTTCATACTTGGATGATGGTTAAAACAGAGTTAAAATAATAAATATATTGATTTTTTTTCTTATTCATATCTTAATTTCAAATTTCAATAGGATAACCACTTTACTATGACTTGCTAGACTAAACAAATCACATCAATAATTTTTTTATTTATCAACATATATGATGGTTTATTGATTTTATATGGTAAAATGGTTAAGTTTTTTATTTTTATTTCAAAAATTTTATCACATCTAAAAAAAAATAACAACATTCACTTTTTTCTCTACAGTTATTGAATTTTGATAGCAAAACACAAGTCTCGTGCCTGAATATTTTACTATTTATCAATAAATGCTGGTGATAAATTCCAAAACTAATGGCAACACATTCATTAACAATCACTAGCCCATCTAAAGACCTTAATAAATTGGCGTAGTCGTTAGTAGATGAAGAGATATGCTTATTTTTTGAATTTTTATTTTTCAAAACTAGAGACCAGTATTTAGAGAAATTTATTAAATTTATTTAAATATATTATAATAATACTAGAAATGAGTCTTTAAGATTATTAAAAAAGAGATTTTACCCTCCGTGGACATACAACTTATTTCGAGAATATCCTTACCACGTAAAAAAGCAAGAAAGAAGAGATTTCATTTACATTTTAGCCATTACGTGTTGTTGATTATATAATTATTAATCCCAGCTTCATATTGAGAATTATCTCGGTAAACTATTGACTTAAAGCCTAACCTAAGTAGGCTTCTTTTTTAATCAATTTGGATATCGACTCAATCAGCCAACTAAACAAATCTAAGAGAGACCTAACTGAGCCAACTTTTATAAAAATTTTAAAATTTTTTGATTAAAATAATATTATTTTATTAAAAAAATTAAAATAACTTTATTTTAAGATGTATTCAAAGTAAACTCCGGGTTAAGTACGACAAGCATGGTAAATGAACATTAACAAAAAATTAAAGGGTGTGGCTAAATCACCACAGCCACACCCACAAAACACTAATTATTTAATTTTTTATTTAATTTTTTTTACATCTCACGTTTTAATAATCAAATCTTTTTCCTTTCCTTTTCTTTATATTTAGTTTTAGTTTTTTAATTTTACCTCTTAATATTATATTACTTTAAAATTGTGGTTCATATATATTGTTTTTTTATTAGATTATGTACCAATCTCGTAAATTTATTTTTTTATTTTTAGTTTCAACCTTCTGTATTAGATATGTTAAAAGTTAAACTTTATATTTTTTTATTTTTTTTATAAATTTATCTTGATTTTATGCATAGTTCGCAGGTTTAATAATTTAATTAGGTTAACTCATATTATTTTTTTAACTATTTTTTTAATTAAATTTTTTAATTTTATTTTTTAATATT
>NW_011506044.1:1761-2630 GCF_000495115.2 Populus euphratica | reverse complement strand
TATTATTTGGTTATTTCATAGAAAATGAGCTGAAAAATAACTTATTAATGTTTTTTTTTTGAGGTTTATTAAAATAATGAGGAACAAGTCTTACAAATTTAAAAGTTGAATGAGAATGAAATTAAAAAAATATATAATTTCATAAATTATCACAAAAAAATAAATAATAATCAAAATAATAAAGATCAAATCTAAAAAATATAAAAAAATAAAAGATTAATAAATTAAAATAATAATAATTAACATTTCCTAAATTATTTCAAATAAAATAAGTAACAATCAAAAGAACGAGCACCAAATTTGATAGATAAATAAATTTTAATAAAAAAAGACGAGGAAAAAGAAAATAACAATTATAAAAATAAAGATCAAATTTAATATAAAAATTAAATTTTAAAAGATAAAATTAAAAAATAAATATTCAAGACAAAATATATATAGCAATCAAATGTTTGATGACCAAATTTGATATAATCAGCAAATAATATGATATTTCTAAATTTCTCATAACTTCCGAAAAGTATTTTCTGTTCAAATTTTTCAGAAAAATATTTTTTAAAAAATCAAGTCAATTTTTTTTTTACTGAAAAGTATTTTTTATTAACCAACTTTTTTAATGACAAACAAATATACAAAAATTTAAAAAGTAGTTTCCTGAAAATTACTTTTCAGAAGACAAATGTTATCTAATATTTTTTATTATATTACCGAATATTATAAAATAATTTATTTTTTTCAGAATTTACTTTTCAAAAAAAAAAACGTTTAAGTAAACAAACAATCCCTACCAAAAAAGGGATTTCCGTGAGGATGATACTCTGGGCATGCGAGTTTTATACGAATTCACTAATAATTATTGGAACAAGAGG
>NW_011506044.1:0-1602 GCF_000495115.2 Populus euphratica | reverse complement strand
AGAGGTTACATGCAGTTTTATTATCTTAATTGAGACTATGTATCTCCATCCTTTTCTATTAACGAATCTGTGTTTAGGCCATCCTAAAGGTGTTTGGAGTTTTTGTCTGCAAATCTTATCTCCTCGGACGCCTAGAACAATGATGTAAATAATTATTTTTGATAGAAAATGTTATGAATCGCCTGTTTTGGAGGGTTTAGCTAAAATTTCACGAATTTTACAATCCATATTTCAAAAGAAGGATAAAGAATACCAGTACTCGTTGAGCTCAAATTTTTCGAATTTGATGCAAGTCGTCTTCTTCATTTTTCTTCATGCAAAGAGAGATTGAGGCCTGGGCTGTTTCTATTTGGGCCTTCTACAGCTGAACGGGTATTTCTTGGTGTTGAAACTTTCAGGGCCTGGAGTGAACGCGGTTCACTTTAAGGTTTAATCAGGGCCATAAAGCCCATTTTCAAATCAGCGTAAAATCCCAGCCCGCGTCAGCGTAACAATCACGCGGGGCTTTATCGAACCGTTATAAATACACGAAATATGACGACTTTCCACTAAAATCACTTCTTCTTCTTCCCTTCGTTTTGTTTTTATGGCAGTTTTCCCTGGGGCTATGGTTCTTCAAGGGAAATTCCGGTACAAGAATACAGGCGGGCGGGCTGGATCTAGTCGAATCATGCCAGCGACTATATGGCGTTTTTTCTTATGCCTGTTTGTGCAGAACAGCTTTTTAGCAGCCAAGTTTTCTTATGTTCTTTCCTCGTGATTATTTAATAAAACATGAATTTAAGCATCACTGTGTTCATTCGGTTGAAATGCATTGAAAAATAACCACTAGACAAACATGGTGTTTTTTCCATTTTTCTCAGTGACTTTCATCTCACATTTTAAAAGAAACGAATGTTTGTGAGGTTTGAAAGAATCCGTTGTTGATGTTGTTTTACGCTGTGTTATTTTCATCAAAAAATCTTTATTTTCATCTATTTTTGTGTGGAATCTTGTTTTCTTTTGCTAAAATAAGTTAATGTCTCCTAAAACTTCTCTAACAGAGTGCTTTTTGAACATTAGGTGCAAGTTTGTCACAAGTACTCACGAGCCGTAATTACTTCTGAATATTTACTTGATAGAAAGTACCGTCTTCTTCATTTCATGGAGCCATAACTATTGAACTGCGCACCACCCCTGCTCTCTGTTGTTGGGCAGGCTTGTTATTGACTGTCAACATTTCTGAATATAGAGACCACAGTTTTCCTTTGCTTGTGTTATTTTTGGTTGCTTGTTATTGACTGTCAACATTTCTGAATATAGAGACCACAGTTTTCCTTTGCTTGTGTTATTTTTGGTTGCTTGTTATTGACTGTCAACATTTCTGAATATAGAGACCACAGTTTTCCTTTGCTTGTGTTATTTTTGGTTGCTTGGAATTTCAGGTCAGGCAACTAGCTGTGAAAGCTCGAGCTAGGAAACTTGCACCAGATGAATATCTGGGAAGAAATTTGTCACTGTTCGAGTTTTTTTTTGGTTTTCAAATGAAGATGGCCTGTTGGGTTTAGGCATTGCATAGTAGCTTGATTTTCTGCAGTTTTTCATCTTCCTCACCAAAAAACA
>NW_011505697.1:0-3096 GCF_000495115.2 Populus euphratica | reverse complement strand
ATTCCAAATCTATTATTATTATTGATAATTTATGTATTTAATTATACACATGGTAATAATGATACCATGCAAGTAGGGCCTTCAATAATTCTAAATTAAGACGAGAGTACTTTAATTATAAAGTCAGAAGGATATTACGCGGAATCACACACAAAAATTGATAACAATGTTGAATTACGTATTATCACAAAAAAATATTTCTTCTATTCTCTTGTATTTGAAATTTATATTATATTTATATTAATTTTGGTTTTTATATTTATATTTATTATTTATTTTATTTTTAAAGATAATTTTTTCAATTTAATTACTTGTCATTTAATTCTATTTAATTTTATCCTCAATATTTTAATTATTTATTATTTTCTTGATTTATTTTATTTTTTAATTCCATCCCTTATTGTTTTTTTATTTTCTATATTAAATTTAATTTTTATTTTTTTGCTATATATTTTGTTTTTTAATTTTTTTGATTGACCTGTTTTTTAATTTTATCTTATAATATTTGAATGAATAATAATTTTATTTTATATTTTTTTTTCATGTTTATCTTCTATTGCTATCAACCTAGTTTAAAAGGATGTCTTATCTATTCTAAATTAGTTTGATAGATTATTTTCTTTCCTTTTTAAATCATCACACAACTAGACAGGCCTAACCATAGGCGTCTAATTTTAAATCCAAGCCAGAAGTCCACCAATATATATAAAGTTGGAGAACGCCTCTTAAAAGTTTTAAATTTTTACATGGTTTTTTTTTTTTTTTTTAAACCACAAGCTGGGTTTAGGGGCAAGCAAAGCATATGAAAATAAAAGGAAAAAGAAAGGTATTCCTGGGATGCCACTTGACCTGGGAAGTGGAAGAATGGTGAATGGTCTGGAGGAAAAAAAATGTTGAATATTGCTTGAATTTGCAACGAACTTTGTTAACAAAGCTATACCTTCATTCTTAATTTTTTTGAATATTTTTTTCTTAACCTACATATTTGAACATAGAGAGAAAATATGAAGAGAGTGTTCATGTCATTTCGAACAATAATGCGAGGTATTATAATCTTATTTAAAAATAATGGCACAGCTAAACAATATTGTAAATATTATCTTCATAACTTTATTTGAAGAAAATGAAAAAACATAATTAAAAGAAGAAGGCCATGACTCAAAATACACACACAGAAAAAAACAAGTGTTGCCGCGTCTAGAAAATCAAGCCTGTATACCTAGCAAAACCAAAAACAACAAGCTGGAAGCTAGGGCTTTTTCCCTGATAAAAAAGGGTGAGTAACAATTCATCCACCCAAATATTTTTAAAATATCTTGGATGGCAAGTCGCTTACTTGCATAAATGAATGATGTATCATTCCCAGTTCATTTTTCTGGTCATTTCTAATTATAGAAAAATAAAGTTTTAAGTTTTTTATTTAAAAATCTATTCTCAATATATTTTTACTTAAAAATATCTCAAGAATATCCCATAAACCTAAAAAACTCAACAAACCCATTCTTCAGAGTGAAACAAACCATCTAGCCATGTTTTTTTTTTTTAAAATCAAATCAAATTAAAAAAAATTAACAAATTCTAATTTATATTTTTTATCATGTTGTTGGAAGGGAGAAAATATCTCCATTAAAATCTATTCCCTGAAATAAATTTATTGTCATTAAAATTAATATTTTTTAGGTTTAAAATGTGATTGATTAAATGTTTTCTCTCTCATTCTTTTTTTCAACTTTTTTTCTCTGTTTTTTCAATCTCATGATTGGAATACAAATAAAATAAAATTTAGAATCTAAATATAAAATTATAAAATAGCAAATAATATAAATATTTAAAACTTCAAGGACCAAACCAAGTTTTCCATGCCTCTGGATTAATAAAAATTGAAATCTCTATATTTTTAAAAAAATCTGGTTCTTTTTTTTTTAATTCTTCCCATTAACAAATTAATTATTTTTTATTATAAAATTGATGTTTAACTTACAAACAAAATACTCATATATACCTTGCATACATCATAGGATGGAAATAAAAACAAATATTATCACATAAAGTGATACTAACATTGACTGCGAGGATAAAATAGCAAATAAATAAAGTTCAAGAATAAGATTAAAAAAAAATCAAAGCGCCATCCATAGTAAAGTGTTTTTTTTTTTTAATATTTGTAATAGTAATAAAAGAAGAACACTTCTGCCTTTCCTCATGTCTGTTTTGATCTCGAAGCTTTGATTTTCAAGATCAACTCAAATTAATTCGTTTTTTGTTGTAGGATTTAGGAGATTTAAAGAGAAACCCTCATTTTCTTTTCCTTCCCTGCACGAAAGAGTTGCGACGTCAAATTTGCATTCCCTTCCCTTCATCTTAAAATCCTCCCAGATGGTGTGCCATAACCAAATCCAAGACAGAATATCGAAGTTCCTGTCTTTTTTGAAAAAGCTATATATTATAATAGAAGGATTAATTACATCCGCGGGGATAGCTCAGTTGGGAGAGCGTCAGACTGAAGATCTGAAGGTCGCGTGTTCGATCCACGCTCACCGCATAAAAGTGTTTTCGCCTTTTTGAATGTCAAGATGTATACTGGATGATTGGGCCTTACTTTCCTGGACCTCTGATTTCACATAGCAATAACATCATGAACATACTGTTGCAGAAGATCAGAGACACGTAGGAGAAATTTGGAAATATAGTAGTTTTTTATTTAGAAATATATTAAAATAATTTTTTTATTTTTAGCTCTAGCATATTAAAATAATATAAAAAGATAATTTTTTTTTTTTAAATCTGAATTCTCACAGGCCTCTATTTGGACGATACTTCCAAACAGTAACAAAGAAAATCAAAGAAAAAAGAAAAGAAAAGAAGAAAGCCCCAAACAGTAACCAAGAAATAAAAGATATAAAAAAAAATAAAGCCCAAATCGGTCAGGTAAAAAAAATGCATAATCGATCAGCAGGAGGCAAGAAAACTGGGAGGAGAAAGGCAAAACCGAAGACAAGAGTCCAATAATAAGAATAAAGTAAGCCCAAAATAAGCCCAGAGGACCAGAGTCCAATAATACTGGCAAGCCCATCGAGCCCTTTGCTTTTCGCCCGA
>NW_011505696.1:0-3098 GCF_000495115.2 Populus euphratica | reverse complement strand
TAAAAAAATAATAAATATAAATTAAAAAACTTATACATGCATAAAATCAAATAAATCACAATTCATTTTGTAAATAGATTTTACAAAAAAAAATCATGAATGATAAATATAAATATAATTCAAGAAATTTGAAAGACCAGTATGAATTAAAATATCTAATATAATTATGTTTAATAATTTTTTTATTAAAATTAATTTGTAATAGAAATCGACATATATAAAATCATTGAATAAAATAAAAAAAATACTATACAATACTGTATATATTAAAAGTAATGTGTGTGTGTGTATATGTATATATAGAATGGAGGTATTAATTAAAACATATATTTGTAAGTTATTTTACAAAAGATATACAAAAACAGGTATTAACCAAAAAAATAAATTTTTAATTAAAAATTTAATGAAAGAGACCAGGCATTATTTGACCTATAGAGTTAGGTCTAATATCTGGCTCACCCATAAAGAGCTCCGCATATCGGTCTTTAATTTTTTTACTCAATTGTCTATATAAAAGAACAAACATTTTCTATAGGTCTCTAGAATTTAGCCTCTAGCATGTCTAGAAAAAATGAGGTTCTCATTTTACTTAAAAAACTATTTTTTATTCAAAACATTGATGAAACACTCTGAAAACTTTGTTAAACAAATTTATTGTGTTCAAAAATATAGAAAAAAAAAGCTTCTCAAAACTCAATATTGAAACAAAAAATCTTTAAGAGTTTAGATTTGGTGCATATATATATATATATATAATCTAAATTCTTTTTATTATATGAAATCTTTTGATATAAGAATAAATAGTTTTGGTGACCAAAATCTTATCCAATAATAACTTTTTTTCTTTAAACTAGAATGCAGTTGTTTTCTCTATCCCCTCTATTCAAAAAAAGATTGAAAAAAAGAAAAAATGAAGCCTTGTGTCAAAATGAAATTTATAACAATTATAAAGATTGGTTACTTAATAGCTTAAAAAGTTAAAGGACTAAAATAAGCTTTGCAAACAAATTGTAGAGACACCATCTATTTTTCTTGTGTTTTTTGATTTAGTTTTTTATCTTTCAATTCAACCCTCATAAAAAGAAATATACAATTAAGCTTTAATTTGGGCTAAAAAAATTCAATTGTGTAAAGGAAAAAAGTTTGATGATTAAATTTATATTTTTCAAAAAATTTCCATCCAAGAGAAAAAAAGTAGTTTCACTAGGCAATTTACACAATGAGACATTGAGCTTTTTTAGCCTTTTATATAATATATAACTAGTTAGGTATTATGTTTTCTGTCACAAGACAAGACAATTTTTTTATCTATAAAAATTGCATAAACATTGTTAATGCTTAAAATAAGATTAAAAAAATGATTTTGTATCAAATAAATTTAATTCATATTACTGTATTTAATTTTGAGACTGCATTATATTAGATTGATATCAATCAAAATGGTTTTATCATATCCAATTTTTAACCCTACATTAAAAAAGAAATTTCTCAAGTAAGAATTTGTAAATTTCTCAAAGTAAGAAATTTCAAAAAGAAATTTTTAACCTCATTAGATTGATCAATCCTTGAAGCATAACAATCTCTCTTTTCTAAGTAAGAATTTAAAAAATTTCTCACGGTTGTTAATATGAATTACTGTTAGAGGTCGGACAAATCCGACGACTTGTGATTTGTAACAATCTAGCATTTAAAGAATTATTCAAAGGCGAAGAATATTAGATCTTCAAATAATAAATTTATAAATAACTCTAGATTTGTCGAACGAAATCTTAAGACTCCTGAATAATTTTATTTTATTGTTTTCATTACATGTGTAAAATTTAGAAATCCAATAGCAACCGCAATCACAAGTGCCAGGTCAATCTCTATGACCTTCTTTGTTTAGCCTCAACCTTGATCCGCCTAAGAAACAAGTCGAAACAATAGTTTTTTTTTTTTTTTTCAAGGTAACTCAAAGGTCACAATTTTGATTCCTCCTGAAAAATTGTCGTTTTTTATTGGCTTATTTTTGTAGGTTCTAGTAGCAATATGAGGAGCACAAACTACCATAAAAAACAACACATAACTTGTAAGCACTTGACTAGCACACACCAATATTATTTCTTTTCGATTCGTTATATTTTGCTTATTTTTGACAGCTCAGTAGGTCAATTATTGGATTCTGATGAATATATTTTTATTAGCTTTGAATATTTGTAATGTGATATTAGGTAGATACTTATTTATGTTGATGATATTGCTCCCCTCTAAAATTGTTATTTGATGTGTTGATGACTTATTGTATGATTTTTTGTCTTTGCATGTGTGGAATGTCATGTGTAAATATTTTTTTTAAAGTGTTGATTTGGGATTTTCCTAGTGTAATGCATTTGCTATATTTTTGATGTTTTTATTTTAGTTTCCAATGATTGCTTTTTTAATAAGGAGGTAGGAATATTTTCATTTATCTATCTTGAAAGTTTGTGTGGATTGTCATCAAAGAATCAAGCCCTACTTGTCCTTAAATAAGCCATGTCTATTGGATATAAAAACTTTGTTGCTTTTCTAAAAATAGCTTCTGATTTGCTTTCAAACCAGGGATAGCAAGATCTTAGAAGGATTTTATTTTTTACTAGGGATTGAAAGTAAAAGAAATCTACAAGTCTTGAGAGACCAAGCAACAAGGGCATCCTCGGAGGCTGAGAGATCACTAGATGCCACTCGTCACATTGTTGATCGAGATCTGGGCTATGGACGTATAGAACACGAGATGAGTAGTCATAATAGTTGTATACGATTAGTTTTAGTTGTAATACAGCTGTAGCTGCAGTGCGTAGCACTAAAAGCCATTACATTATTTATTTATTTATCTATTCTGTAATACAGCTGTAGCTGCAGTGCGTAGCTCTAAAAGCCATTACATGCATTCTTTATTTATTTATTTATCTATTTATTTATTTTTGAAGTTTCTCCTCAAATTGATGGGTCAAGGCTTTGAATATTTCCATGTTTTGAATGAATGAAAACTTCCCAAGATATATTACTCAATGTTTCGAAGTTAAATTTCTGAAATTCGAAGGATGATGATTTATAATAGGAAATGCTTCCAGTTATTATGC
>NW_011505695.1:0-3100 GCF_000495115.2 Populus euphratica | reverse complement strand
ATAAACAAGGTTGGATGACAAGTTATTTACCTCTTTAAAATATTAAAAAAATAAAAATAAGATCAAGCATACAAGTTTTGGCGTTAAGGCCCACCCACTCATGCGGAGCCGTGGCCAGCACGTCTACATTGTTTATATATATATATACATTAGGTGTAAATTTAAGATAAAAAATTATTTTATTCAGTTTAGTTCATGACTTTAGTTATATATTTGATAAGTTAAGTCACAATACCTGAAATATTTTTTTTATTTTTTCTTTTCTTATTGATACATTTTTTTTTGTAAAACAATTTATAATTTTATGTTTTGATTGATGTAGTTCATTTGTATTTTTTTTATTTTCTTATTTACCCTTTTTTGAATATAGATTTTCTTATTGTTTTTTAGATTTTTCCAATTCATTCATATATATATATATATATATATTAATCTCTTGTATAGATAAACTTACCTTATAGAATAAAAATATTTTTTTACATAACATTTATGATACATATATTCTTATATTTTTTTTCATTTTATTCTACTCAATTAAATATGTCTATTTCCATCATAGCTTGATTAAATAAAAAAATATTTGAATATACAAAATTTTATAAACATAATATGGTAAATATCTTCATCTATATTTTTTTCTTAAATTTTTTAATTTTATTTTTAATTATCATTGATAACTTTTTTTTTTAACTAACATACACAGTTCTCAATTTATATATATATATACACTCACACACTTAATAATTTTACTACCTACAAGAACAAATGAAAAAATCTTACATATATATAATTTTTTTACTAGAAAACAATACCTAACCTATGACATAGCATGGATCGAGCAGCTAGTATTAATAACCAGCGGCCGCGTGGAAAAACGAAAACATAGATAACAAATGGCGCTTGTGAAACTTGTGGTTGAATTGATATCAATTCTCTACTTGTTGAAATCAGCCAAGCAGACCGCTGTTAATCTCAAATTTACAGCAGTAGATTCGCTGGCTACGATCACTGTTTTTATCTTTCCTGGCTGTTAAAATGGATTTTTATTGAAATAATGTTCGAGTCAATTAAAACTAAATTGTTTTATTTTTTAAAAAAATATTAAAATAATATTATCTTAAAGTTTTTTTTTTACAATCAAACCCAGTTTTAAATTGACAGCGGGTGAGAGGATAAGATTAAAAATTAGTTTAGCAAGAAGTTCATTTTCATCCCTCAACAATCTTTTCAAGTTCTTATATTCTATTTTATGACGTTCTAGTCCTTATTTGGAAATTTTTGGTCCTCTGATTTTGTGGTATGTACAATTTAATCCCTAATCTAAAAACTTTGTTGCAACCAAGGCCCTACACGCAAGTACGCATCCTAATAAGTGAAAAATAAATCAAATTTTAGTTTACATTCACCTACAGTATCTCTCTCTCCCCCATTCCTTCTACGTGTTCGGAGAAAAATAAAAATAGAATGCTTGTCCTCTCCGTCTCTTTGTTTAGTAAATGGCGAACCTAATTTATTCAGATCTGATGGATTGCAATGTCACGGAGGAACTCTTCACGGCGGCACTATCCAATCTGATGGTGCATAAAAACAAAATAATCAGCTTCGCGCCGCCAGGCTCAAGCAGTGTGGCCTCCATGCCATGTGGTCTTCATGTTGTCTGGGCTAGGCCGGAGTGGCGTGCTCCCCTTCATGCCGCGTGAGCCGAATAGACTAGCGACAAATCTGGTCACTCAAGATACTGGCCGAGTCTATCATTCGATCATCACTTCACCATCTCAAAATAGCTTTTTTTCCCTTGAGTTGCGTGTATTTTATATTTCATAGTTTTTTAATAAAAAATTTAATAATTGTAACATGAATATTATCTTTCATTCATGTCCAACTAAAGGAAAAGACATTCTCTAAATATTAGTAGTAATGAAAGTTCATAGTCTAATTCACAGGTTTTTTAGATTAATTCTAGGCTTAATTTGTTTATAGAAAAATTGTTTCTTTTTAAAAAATAAATTCTGAAGAAAGTGAATTCCTGGAAAGTGAATTTCGAGAAAAATAAATTTTTAAAAAGTAAATTATTTTCTGATGTTTGGTAGTGTTATGGAAAATGAACTGGAAAACACTTTTTAGTATTTGGTTATATTATGAAAAATGAACTGGAAAATAATTTATTAATATTTTATTTTTTTCAAGTTTATTAAAATAATAAGGAACAAATCTTATAAATTAAAAAGTTGAATAATAATGAAATTGAAAAAAAAATTTCATAAATTATCTCAAATAAAATAAATAATAATCAAAATAATAAAGATCAAATCTAAAAAAAAAAGATGAAGAAATTAAAATAATAATAATTAACATTTCATAAAGTATTTCAAATAAAATAAATAACAATTAAAAGAATGAGGACCAAATTTGATAGATAAAAAATTTCAATAAAAAAATAATAGGAGAAAAGCAAATAATAATTATAAAAATGAGGATCAAAGTTAATATAAAAATTAAATTTTAAGAAATGAAATTGAAAAATAAATATTCAAAATAAAATATATATAGCAATTAAAAATTTGAGGATCAAATTTGATATAATCAGCAAATAATGATATTTCTAAATTTTTCACAACTTCCAGAAAGTGTTTTTCTCCCAAATTTTTCAGGAAAACACTTTCCTGAAAATCAAGCCAAATTTTCTTTTGACTGGAAAGTGTTTTTCATTTACCAACTTTCCTAACAGCAAACAAACATAAGAAAGTTTGGAAAATGATTTTCCAGAAATCATTTTCTGAAAAACAAACACAAGAAAATTTGTAAAGTGTTTTTCCGGAAACCACTTCTGGAAAACAAACACAGCTAAAAAGAAAAACACTTTCCTGAAAACCAAGCTAAATTTTTCTTTGACTGAAAAATATTTTTTGTTGACCAGAAAGTGTTTTCCGTTGACCAGAAAGTATTTTTCATTGACTGTAAAGTGTTTTTTGTTGACCGAAAAATATTTTCTGTTGACCAACTTTTCTAATGGCAAATAAATATAGGAAAGTTTGGAAAGTGGTTTCCCGAAAACTATTTTTCAGGAAACAAACATGGCCCTAGTTAGTTAAAATAATAT
>NW_011505691.1:0-3105 GCF_000495115.2 Populus euphratica | reverse complement strand
TTCGAGGAAGAATTTAACCTTAACTGATGCATAAGTTAGTTTAAAAATTATTTTTATCATAAAAAATAAAAGATATGAATAATTTCTTATAAAAAAATATAAAAAATTTATAATAATCTCAATCATTTAAATTAAAGAGAAATAAATGTACCTCATCAATCAAAACTCCATTTCATTATTAATTAATTTATTTTTTAATTTTATAAAAATAATTTGTTTATGGGAATAATTGATTTTGAAATAAAAACTTGTCATGATTCAAAATGTGAGGTTTAATAAAAGCCAGACAAAATCATGAATCAATAAAAGAAAAAAAAGAACAATTAATTTGAAAATAATTATGCAAAATATTTACAATAAAAATAATACAATAGATATTTTATTTTTATTTAATATTCATAGGCATAATTGTTTATATAAATTTTGCATATTAGCTTCATCTATAATGATTCACAAAGTAACTATTAATATTATTTTAAAAACTATAATTATATTTGAAAACTATGGAAAATTGGATAGTATTTTAAATATTATTTTAATTATTTTATTCCTAGTCAATATGATTCGAAATAAATAAATAAAAACTAAAACAATTGAGGAATAATGTATAAAGAAGCCAAATGAGCCTGCAAGAGATTGGACCTATAATACCAATCTCGCATGCCTAATTCTTTTTTTTTTTTTAAATGAGTGGATGACTCATCATTCACATAATAATATGACATATCAACATGTAGTTCAAACTAGTGGCTAGAAAGTCGAGTTTTGAGTTTTTTAATCTAAATAACCCATTTTAAAACTTGTTTCCACCTAAAAACATAAAACAAATCAAATAACAGAAACCTAAGTAAATCTATTTTTAATCCTCAAACACCATAAAAAGCCAATAATTGAACCAATTAAAAAGAAAACCTTCCCAAGCTTGGATATATTTTTCCAGTAAGATAAAAGTTCCAAACTCATTTAATGGAACTCCACTTTTTTAGATAAACACATTGATATAATGATTGATTATTTTTGTAGCTGGAATGTGGTTGACCGAAAATCTTCTCTTTCATCTCTTATTTTCCCGTGACTTTCTTCCTCTTAACGTCCAATGGACAAAATGCAAACAAAACCAAGCTTAGGACCTAAACACAAAATCTTCAAATAATAATAGAGACCAAATATGTAAGAAAAAAAACTTCAAGAGTTGCACCTCTTGAATATTAAAAATTTAAATGCAAGGCATTTTTTTGTCTTAACTTTGATTCTTGATTTTTTATTTTTTCTTTGACAACAAGTTAAAATTATTGTTAAAAAAAATTGATGCTTAATTCACTAATAAAACACTCACAAAGTCCTTAAACATGTGATAGAACACAAATAAAAATGAATAATAAAACACAAATCAATACAAACATGAAAATTTTGATCACCCCGGAAAAAAAAAAGCATCATATAATGAACAACCCGCTCATAGTGTTTTTATGAGATAATGAACACTAAAAATGGGATTTGTTTTAATGTATTTCTATAATTTACTTATAGTATAATGTAATGCATGTCAATCATTGAAAAGATTTAAATACCATGATCATGAATAATCATCTGAGGCACTTGCCACCTCTTTTAATGTAAGCTCGTTAAGTGTGATATTGCCATGTTAAGGGGATGTCTCTTTAGAGCATAATCCATTTACTAGGAAGTACCTTACTTAGCGGAAGCTCGACCACTTAATATAATTTTGTTTTCCTTTCATGCAATACTAAAAAATTAAAAACAATTAATAATGTTAGGAAAATTAATTTGAATTAACAAATGCAAGTTGATGTTTACAAATATTAAGATTTCTGGAACAATAATATCAACAATGAAATTATTAATGGAAGTGCTATTGTTTCAATGAAGTCATGTTTCTAAAAATCTTGAATGGAAACTCATGGTTCATATATGATTCATAAAGTTCATGGTCAGTATTAAAATAAATAATTTATTCTTTTATTATGTTAATTTGATATTAATAAAATTATTCTTTTACAAATTTGAATTGCAAGAAAAAGTTTTACTAATATACGGCTGATAACGTTATTGCTAGGAGGGTTTAAGACAATCATACTGCAATTAGGTGAGATTAAAATCAAAATAAATATATTTTTATTCAAATATTAAAATTTATTTTTTATTTATTAAATAATAATTTATTTGTATTATATAAGTTGCATAATTTTTTATACGAGATATAATAAAAAAGTCAAAAAAATTGCTAAAGAAAAATAGCTTTTAGGCTGGAAAGATATGATTATTTGAATGGATTTCATATCTCTATATTTCTTGAAGGTTGTGTAAAAAGAATATATTTAGTATGTGACATCTTAGTGTTTCATTTAATGGTCAAAATTTGATGTGGAGAACCAAAACAAGTAGATTAACGGTTTCATTACCACGCATACCAGTGAATCCATTCTGTTCGTTTCGCATGCAAAACAGAAGATAATATTTTTTTTTTCACTACATTCATATTTTTTTAAATTGTTTTTTATATAAATATATTTAACTAACAACAATTTTCTCTTGTACACTATGATTTATGGATACGAACCAAGATTAATAATTTTTTTTTATAGAAATGCATGTGTGAAATGATCACCGTCACAAAAAGGTGTAATAACTTATGGATAGATGAACTCAGTACTTTAAGATAGGTTGGATTTCAACAATTTCTTTTTTAAAATTATTTTTTTGAATTTATTATTTTTTTCTAAAAAATACATTAACATCCAATTGTATCAGGACGTTTATACTAAGATAATTTATTAAATAGTTTTTTCACAAATAATTATTATTTATAAGCTCATTTTATTCATGCTGATGGAATCCATTTCTAACTATCAATAAAATATTTTGTTGATAAATTATAAAATTCTAGTGGCGTAGCATCTGAGATAATTTATTAAATTCTTTTAAATGCATTATGTAAAGGACATGTCCTTGAAATTATTTAAGGAAGAATTTAACCTTAACTTATGCATAAGTTAGTTTGAAAATTATTTTTATCATAAAAAATAAAAGATGTGAATAATTTCTTATAAAAAAATATAGAAAATTATGAGAATAACACTTGAA
>NW_011505692.1:0-3105 GCF_000495115.2 Populus euphratica | reverse complement strand
TTTTATGGCTAAAAAAATGTTTGAGAGTGTGATTAAAATTATTTTTTAAAATAGTTTTTATTTATAAATATATTAAAATAATATTTTTATTATTTTTAAAATTTTATTTTTGATAACAGCATATCAAAATAATTAAAAACACTAAAAAAATTAATTTAAAAAAAATAATAAAAAACAGGTTCAATCGTAATACCAAACATATACTAAAAACAATAATTGGTTAATTATCAATCACATGTTTAAATTATTTTTATTATTTTTTTATCTTTAATGACATTCAAAGTAAGCTTTTCGTAGTGAATGCAATTAATTTTAAGAAAAAAATAAAATTTTAACAAGAAATAGTTCAATTTTAATACCAAGAAGACACTGAAAATAATTACCGATTAATTAAGAATCACATGTTTAAATTATTTTTGAACTTTATTTTATCTATAACAATATTCAAAATAATTTATCTTGTTAAATGCAATTTACTTGTCTTGTGAGTTTTTTATATTAAAAAATAAAATTGACAATTTGCACACTCTAAACCATGAAATAAAATGCATTGACTTAATTTATAGAAATCAATTAGTTTATTAGGCTAGATAAAAAAAAATATTAATGCAAAAGAAATATTAAGATATTATTAATGTTTTTTTAAGTGGAAAAGAATTTAAATCTTGTAGGGGTTGACCAATGTTAACTTTACGGGTACATGAGCAATCCAAACAACTTATAAAATATAGTTTGATTAAAAAAAATTTCAAGATGATATTTTTTTATACTAAGACAATAATATAATTGATTAGCTTGGGCCAACTCAGACTATGATAACCCTATAAAAAATAAATCAAGATAAATTACAAAGCCTTGTTTCCAATCAACATGATGTTAAAGAACTAGATTGAAAAATAATAACTAAAAAAGGACTTTAAAAACAACTTGAGTTAACTTGTCAAAGTTGCAACTTGGTCATGAGACAAAAATAATTTTATACAAAGCAAATTAAAATAAAATTATGAAATTTAATTCCCCATAAACCTAATGTCGAATGATAAAACTAAAAAAATTAATTAAAAAACATAAAAATGACTGAGGTTAATCTATCAGGCTTATGACTTAAATCATAAAACTGCGGTAATCTCGTGAAAAAAATAATATGATTTAACCCAAGTTAACTTGTTAAATTTACGACCCTAATCATGAAACTGAGATAATCCTGTAGAGAATAACTCAAACAAACAATAAATCTCAATCCTTAATTGACTATGTTAAATTTAATATTAAATGATGAAATTTATAAAAGTTTTTTTTTAATATCACAAAAAATAAACCAGATCAACTAAATAGCAATTATTTTCATGTTATGAAACTAAAATAACCTTATAAAAAATAAACCAAAATAAATCATGAAGTGTAATTCTCAGTCAAATATGATATTAAATGATGAAAAATAAAAAGATAAAAAATCAAGTCAACTAAATCAATCTATCAAAGCCATAACTAGGGTCTTGAAACAGGGACAACCTAATAAAAAAAATCAAATGTTAAAGGAACTGTAACTCGAATCACGAGACCGAAATAACATTTTATAAAGAAAATAAAAAAACGACCAAGTTTAACCAAGATTAAAAATACCAAAACTCATAACCCTGGAAATGATGCCAACATATCCCTACATGAAGAAAATAAAAATAGATTATAAGTTCAATTCTCAATTGACTAAATATTAAATAATAAAATTAAAAAAATAAAAATGATATAAAAAACAGCTTTGAGTCAACTTGTTAAGCATTATTCTCTGTTATTGAGGTCAGAATAACTCAATAGAAAGCAAACAAAACAAATCAAAAAATTTAATTCTTAATCAACTTAATGTTAAAGGATAAAACCAGGGAAAAAAGTTATCTAAAAAAACAAGTCAACCGAGTTATCCTGTTAAACTTAAAATTCGTGTAATGAAATTGGGATAGCCCGATAAAAAATAAATATGATATTAAATGATGAAATAAAAAAAACATTAATGGAGAGGAAATAAGAAAAGAAAAACAAAGTACTATTATAATGAACAATGTTATGTGAGAGGGGGTATGGTAAAAACCCTTTTGTCTTTTTTTGTTGGTTAATATTAAATGATAAAATAAAATAAGCATTAATTGAAATAAAATAAAATAAAATAAAAATCTATGTATTATTTTAATAAATAGTACTTTATGATGAAAGATATAATAAAACCCTCTTGTCCTTTAGTTTTTTATTGGTTAATATTAAATGGTGAAATTTTTTGAAAAAATATTGATTAAAAAAATATTATTATTATGAATAGTATTTTGTGATGAAAGGTACACTAAAAATTCCTTCAACTTTAGCTTTTTGTTGGTTAATGTTGATCCTAGTTGATGATTGTTTGTTAATCCGCACCAACAAAATCATGAAAGAAAGAGGTCCCTAATGAAAAGAAATTAAGATGTGGTGCTAGAAATTGGATTTTTTAAAATAAAAATTAGTATATTAAATTAAAAGTTTGTGCAAAGTAACATTTTAAAAAAAATTATGTGAAATAACATACCTTTATCTTGTCGTGCTTTTAAAATGCAATAATTACTCAATACCGTTATTTCTAAATACGAAAAGATAATTTTCATGCTTTAGAATAAGAATATCTAATCATGTTGTATTTTTGAAGTGCAACAACTGCTAGTTGCCCGACCTGTTAGATACAATTGTAGAACTAGCCGACCATTTCACATAAAACAATAGTTTTATCAATTTTTTTCTTTTAAATATGTTTTACGAGTAAAAATATAAAAACTTATCCAACTTGTAAATTAAAAAAAAAAAAGATTTCAGTTAAAGTCTTAAAAAATTATTGTTCACATAGTGATTTTGAAAAGTGATTTCAAGCAGTCAAGTGTGGTTTTGACATGATTATAAAAGGATCTGCTCTGAAAAGATTACATGGATAGCTTGAGATGTGCATTTATAAACCAACGAGATAAATTTAGGTTCAGAAAAATATATGATCACATCAGATCTAAATAATAGCTTAAAAAAACTATAATTTTTTAATTAACTATTAGATCGTGTTCAAATTTTTACATAAGTTCTTGGAGACTGTTT
>NW_011505690.1:0-3107 GCF_000495115.2 Populus euphratica | reverse complement strand
CCGCCCCTCCCTATTGTTCACTACATGAACAATAGGCGTGAAATATAATTCATGTCCTACTATTCATGGAGGACGTGAATTATATGTGTGTGTTGTAATGAAAAAATTAAAAATTAAAAAATTATGAAATCATTTCTTTAAAAAAAATGTAATTTTCTTGTATATTTTTCTACCAATTTTGCATAATATCAGGTTGTGTATTTACACTGCAAATTACAAATCTAGTATTAAAATATCTGGTTTCCTCTAAAATTATAAAACATTTAAACATTTAAAACAAATATTTTGTTGTATACGGCCAAATCCTCAAATTTTTCCGAGCATATTTTTCATAAAAAAACAAAAATTGTATCTTTTTAATGTTTTTTTAATCCAAAAATAAATATCATAACCAGTTTTTGATTATCTATTAGGATTTGGCAAACATGTCAAAAATATTTTTCCAATCCTTTTTTTTTAGAATCTAGATGTAGACTTTAATATTTGTGGGGTGTAAAATTACACTATAAAGTACACCCTCAGATAGTAAAGATACAAGATGTAAATAAATACGATGCTAAAATTCAGACTTTAGAACGGTTAGGATTTTACCCAATAAGGTAAAGACTCTCTCACGAAGATAAATCTGCCTTAAGCCTTAGAAAAGACCAACAGATACCCGACTTAGAAAAAACAATGAAACAATAATGCAGCTTACCTTAGGTAGGGTGCATTGAGGGTGATGCCTCTTCCCCTGGCACAACTAGTCCCTTACTCAGATTTTTACAAACCATAGGTTCCTAGTGATTATAATACTAAGTGGCAACTCCTAAACATTAATTATAATTTTATGATTAAATCCAAAATCATTTCCAACACATAACACTTCACACTGGAGGCATGACAAAAAGCCTCCGTCGTTGCCAGACGACTTCGCGCCGGCTCGCACCCCACGACATGACATCATGTTTCTCTTATTTTTGTGCCACCACAAGGATCAATTAGGTTTAAATTTAAGCTTTAATAGTGCATGAGAGTTAATTGTTCCAACGTCTTTTAATGGCTAATATTAAGAACAAGATGACACTGTTTTTATTCCATTCCAACTTCATCTTATGTTCTCTTCTCTTTTGATCAGACTTGTCACAAGATGCACCACAACATCTTGAGGGCGACAAGAAGGTTTTTATCATGCTTCTTGATGAGGTGTGGTGTTATTAAGAAGAGACATGAGTTTAGGTTTAATCATAAAATATTGATTAATGTTCAGGAGTTGTTATCTAGTGTTATGATTACTAGGAACCTATGATCTGCAAAAATTTAGGTAAAGGACTTGTTGTGTAAAGAAAAGACGTACCACCCCAATTGCACTCTACCTAAAGTAGGTTACATTGTTGTATGATTTTTTTCTAGGTCGGGTTTTTATTCGTTAGTCTTTTTAAGTGCTTGAAAAACATTTTAAGATTTGACCCTATGGATGAATATAAAATGTATTTTTTTGAAAAAAAAAATTAATTTAGAAATTTTAAGAATTTTTAAAAATTGTTTTAATTTTTTTTAGAAATGTTTTAGAGAAAATCAAATATTTTAATATCAAATCTGTACCTTACACTGTAAGTATACAACTCAATATTAAGCAAAAGCATGTAAGAAAATCAAAAAGAAAAATTCAATTACTTTGCTTCTTTTTTTTTGGTTGGGCTGGACTGGAAACAGTCGAGCCCTCCAAATTTAGAAAGAAAGTGCCATTTGCATGCAGGGCAGGATTCAAGGTGGCATAAGGAAAAATAACCTTGCTTGGTTGGAGGTGAAGAAGGTTGGGGGCATTCCCAGTGTTGCAGGGAAGATCTTTTATAGTGGCCGGAGGTGGTGGAGTTGCTAGAGATGGGAGAAAAAAGTGAGTCCAACGGAGAGAGAAGAAAAATTTGGAAAAAAAGATGATTTTTTTGCCAAATTTTCACACTAATTTCTTCCTCTTCTGGGAATGGATTCCAGTACTATTTATAGGGGATGTAAAAGGAACATGTTATTTTTATTGGTGCCAACTCTTGGTTCATGATTCGACCTAAAAAGATCTCAACCATTAGTTCAAATTTGTTATTATGACCTGAAAAAGTTGGTTGCTAAAGGGTGGTCGGGTTGGCTATAGGGTACATTTTAAGGGGGTAGATGGAAAAGCAACCTTACTTGGCTAGAGGTGAAGAGAGGTTGAAGGCATTCCTGTTGTTTCAAAGAAGACCAAAGAGTGGTTGGTGATGGAAAAGGTGGCAGTGGCTTGGCGGTGGAGCTAGGCAAAGTAGTGGTTGAGAGGGGGGAGAGATGGAAGAAAAATGGTAGAAAAAAAACTATGATGAAATGGTTTTGTCTTAACTTTGGCTTCTCCTTTTAAGATCCTCAGGTCATGAAATCCACCTCTATTTTATAAGGAATGGAAGGAAAATTTTTTCTTCATTAAGGAAACATTTTTTACCTTCATTCGATTGGAAAGAACCTCAACTATTAGTTTAAAATAAACACTATGAACTATCAAATCTTGACAGTTTAAAGCTACTTGAGTTTGCCACTTTAAACTGGTGCTAACGCCTTTGTGTTTTCAGTCATCCTTAAAAGGCCATATTTGAGGATGAAAGAATGTTATGTGATCATTTTGGTTCGGGTTTTATTAAATTTGATGGAGATTAGAGTCACTAAATATACCTGTAAAATAATATTTTTAAGCTATCACTTTACAGAAAATTAAAGAAGAAGCATACCTATAAAATAATCTTCCTAAGTTATCACTTTAGAGAAAATTAAAGAAGAAGATGAAAAGTAACTATTTTGGTAAAGTTCATTTTCCTCCTTCGATTTTTTATTTATCTCATCTAAACCCTTGATTGGCTCAAACTTTTAATTCTATGTAATTTAGACCCTAGACAACTATAATTTTAACCCTAGATTTTGACATCGTTTTTATTTTGGTCCTTAATCTTAAATTTCTTTAATGTAGCACCTAATTGACCATTAAACCTTTCATTTCTTCAATTTCACCCCTATATTCACTCAATTGAGCCCCTATAGTTTGACAACTTTTGCATATTGATATTTGGCCGTGAATTTCTTCAATTTAACCCCTAAGTGACCCCAAA
>NW_011500471.1:87725-145588 GCF_000495115.2 Populus euphratica | reverse complement strand
CTTGTTCTTATGGGATTCATATGGTCTCTAAGTGTTCTAGCACGGTTATTCTCATTATTCTCATTATGAAGTGATTGATTATCTTCTTCAGCCATATTTTCTAAAAATGATGAGGATAACCTACAAAGTCGACCACTTGATGTACGTGACCACACTCTCATGCACGAGTAGGAATAGAATAAAAGGAAGAAGAAAACAAAAGAAGAAGAAGCAAGAGAAAAGAAATAAAGTTATATACAAGAAAAGCGAAAAGAGAAAATAAAATAAATGTTATAATTTATACAAAACTTACCTCCCCGGCAACGACGCCAAAAACTTGACCCGACTAAAAGATTAATGTCTTCTCCCAAGTGCAGGAGTGTCGAAATAATAAATAACCCATCAAGACCGGGGTCAAACCATAGGGAGGTTAATTGTACAAATTATAAATAACAATAATACAATAACAATAACAATAACAACAACAACAATAATAATAGTAATAACAACAACAACAATAATAATAATAATAATAATAATAATAACAATAATAATAATAATAATAATAATAGTAATAATAAAGAAAAAGAAGAAGAAGAAGATGAAGATGAGAACTTTGAGATGAAATATTAACGTAAAGATTTAACAATAATAACAATAAATGTCAAGGTTAGAGGATCCACTAATGGTATGTCAAACGAGTATAGTATAAACTCTTATTAGTCAATTGGAAACCACACACAAAGGAGGTTCCAATCAGATTATAGATTGTTAACATGATTACATTAGTCATCTTATTCAATTAATGCTAATATTTGTAAATCTCGTGAAGCATTCATGATTATAACTTATGTTAACAACAAATCAAGTTCATTTCATAGCTTAGGTGTCGGTTATACCATACAGTATGGGCTATCAAAGTGCCAAGCATTTGTTATACCAAGTGTTATACAACATAAATCAAGATTAGTCATTTAACAAGCAAAGTATTAAAGAGTAAACAAGATAACAAATACAAAACATGTTAGTATCAAACATTAAAGTCCATATTCAGTTTAACATGTTAGTATCAAACATTAAAGTCCATATTAAGTTTACACTATACTTATTCTTACACCATTAGTGTAACCTTTTCACCTTGACATAATAAACTTAGCTAAACATAATAAAAGAAAGAAAAATAAATAAACAAAATAAGAACATAAATAAGATAAGAGTTAACTAAGTAAAGGAAAGGAAATGAAAGGCATAAACTTGATATTAATGAAAGCAAAACATAAATATTACAAAAAATACTTGATCTGAAAACCAAGATGCCTAAATGCATAATCTTGATCTGAAAACCATAATCTTGATCTGAAAACCAAGATGCCTAAATGCATGGCAAATGCCTCCTTTTACAGGCCAAAATTGAGAACTATTGATTTGATGACTAATTGATAAGTGGGTGACCAACTCTCGACTTGTTGACAATCCTTATCTTCTCTTGTCTGCCCAAAACATCATTGATAATGTCAAAATTGGAGCCACTTAAAACATGAAAGTTGTAGGAAATTCTCTCAGCTTTCTTGTGTAAAAAATTCAACTCATTTCGACTTCTAGAACTCCAGATATGGGCTTCTTTGTTGGAAGACAGATTCGGGCTTCTTTGTTGTTACTACTATTTGGACTTGAAAATGGCCTTTTTAGATCTGGGCTCCTATAAAAGTTGTAGGCCTATGTCTTACCTTTCCATCCATATAAAGTAGACCTAAATCTGAGATCTATAGCTCCAAATATGACCCAATTACCAAATAGTGTTCCGGTTTGGATTGCACCAACATCTCTTTTCTAAGTTTGGCCATCTATTTATCCTTTCAATTTCAGTTCTTAAATTCATTAATCAATCCTTTCATTTATGTGATAGGCCTGCATTGAAAATGAATATTTACCATAAATTAAAGGTATCTTATATTATTAGATATATTATTATAAAACATGCTTTAGTTAAGGAGTTATTGATACTTCAAGTGCAAAATGATGATATAAAACCTTGATAAAAATGCACTTTGAAGTACTAATCAGATACCTTTAATTTATGATAAATGTTTATCTTAAATGCAGGCCTATTACATAAATCAAGAGATTGATTAATGAGTTTAACTATTGAAATTGAGAAGACAAAGAAAGGGTTAAGCGTAGAAAAAAGATGCTGATTTATTCCAAACTAGAACATTGTTCGGTCATTGGATCATAACTGGAGTTGTAGAACTTGGATTTAGGTCTTTTCTATATGGCTAGAAAGCTAAAACATAGATCTAAAACTTTCATGTGGAATGCAAGACTCAATTCTGTTGTTTGAAAGTCTAAATCCTAACAACAATAGAAAAGTGAGAATCTGTCCTATAACCTAGATATTGTTCAATATTTAGCCCATATCTCCAGTTCTAGAAGTCCAAATACATTGAATTTTTTTGTTGTTGGAAAATCATGAAAGTTCCTAGAACTTTCATGATTCAAGTCTATTTGAATTCGGACCTTAGCAAGAATATTTTTGGCAGACAAGAAGATAAGGATTTTCACAAAGTCAAGAGTTGGTAAATCATGCAATAATTAGTCATCAAATCAATAATTTTAAATTTTAGTATATAAATGGAGGCTTTTATATTCAGGCATCTTGGTTTTCAGATCAAGATTATGTTTTGCTCTCTCTTTATTGTAATGATTAAGTTTTGCTTTTATTAATATTTTATTTATACTTTTCATTTCCTTTCCTTTACTTAGTTAACTTTTATATTATTTATATTCTTATCTTGTTTTTTATTTTATTTTTTATATTTCTCTTCTTTCATTATATTTAGTTAAATTTATTATGTCAATATGCAAATGTTACACTAATGGTGTAAGAATAAATATAGTGTAAACTCAACATGGACTTTAATATTTGATATTAACATGTTTTGTATTTGTTGTCTTGTTCACTTTTAATATTTTGCTTGTTAAATGGTTATCTAGATTTATGTTATATAACACTTTGTACAACAAATACTTGGCACTTTCATAACCCAACCATATGATATAACCTACACATATGCTACGAAAGGAACTTGACTTGTTATTAACATAAGTTATAATCATGAATACTTGACAACATTTACAAGTATTAACATTATTTGAATAAGATAACTAATATATTTATATTAATAATTTATAATTTGATTGAAACTTCCTTTGTGTGTGGTTTCCAATTGAATAATAAGAGTTTATACTATACTTGTTTGAAATAACATTAGTGGATCCTTTTACCTTAACAATTATTTTTATCATTGTTTACTCCTTATATCAATATCACATTTTAAAGATTTTACTATTATTATTATTATTATTACTCCTCCTCCTCCTCCTCGTGTTATTACTATTATTATTATTATTATTATTATTACTATTAGTATTATTATTGTTATTGTTATTTATAATTGATACAATTAACCTTCATATGGTTTGACCCCGGTCTTGCCTGATTATTTATTACTTCCACACTTCTGCACTTAGGAGAATACATCAATCTTTTGATCATGTCAAGTTTTTGGTGTCGTTACTAGGGAGGTAAATTATTGTATACATTATAGTATTTATTTAATTTTCTCTTTTTACTTTTCTTGTATCTAACTTTGTTTCTTTTATCTTGTTTTTATTTTCTTTTGTTTTTTCGTTCCTTTTATTCTTTTCTTACACATGCATGAGAGTTTGTTCACCTATATTAAGTGGTAGACTTTGTAGGGTATCCTCATTATTTTAAGAAAATATGGCTGAAGAAGATAAGCAATTGCTTCATAATGAGAATATTGAGAATAACCGTGTTAGAACACTTAGAGATCACATGAATCCCACTAGAATAAGTGCACCCTTATATATAGTTTCCCCCCTGATGCATCTCATTTTAATTCTAAGCCAGACATTATTCAACTTTTACCTTCTTTTCATAGCTTAGATTTAGAAAACCCATACTTGCATTTAAGGAAATTTGAGGAGGTCTGTGCCACCTATAATGACTCAAATTATAGCACAAACACCATCAGATTAAAGCTTTTTTCTTTTTCATTAAAAGATAAAGCTAAAAGATAGCTATAAATTTTGATACTAGGATCCATTCGTGCTTGGGATGAAATGCAACAATAGTTTTTAAAGAGATTTTTTCCTTTTCACAGAGTAAACTATTTCAAAAGATAAATCACCACTTTCACTTAAAAATCAGGAGAAACATTTTACCAATATTGGGATAGATATCGAGACTTCCTTAATACTTGACCTCATTATGGTTTTGAAAAATGGAGATTGGTTTCACATTTTTATGAAGGGTTAACACCTAAAAATAGTGTTTGGTACTCGTTAAAAAATATAGCTGCAAAAATCTTTCAAAATGAACTACAGGTCTCCACAATGTCTGCTCGAATGAATGCAATGCTTAACCATGTTGATGCCTTCATTGCCTTACCAGGTGGTCTGGGCACATTGAAAGAGATCTTTCATATTTCCTCTTGGGCCTAACTGCAAATTCACCATAAACCCATAGGTTTGTTAAATGTAAATGGTTATTATGATAAGTTATTGTCTTTTCTTGATCATGCTGTGGAATAAGAATTTCTAACATCTTCTGAACGACAAATCATAATCTCTACTACTACTGATGAACAATTGATTGACCAACTATAATCTTTCATTCTTGTGATTAATCCCTCTATGAGTCGCATAAATTGGTCATCTAAGGAAAGCCGTAAAAAGCTTAGATTGGATTTGAGTCTTCATTTGTGAATTTTTGTGTCTTTTGGTTTTATTATTGTGTTTTGTTGTTTCTTATATTTGTTTAAGTGTGTTTTAAGTTTGTTAGTGTTTGTTATTTCAGGTGATGTCTTCTATATTATATCTTTCTACTTTAGGATATGGAGGACAATGTCTCGTTTTGGTTGGGGGGAGAGGGCAGTAGTTGATAAAAAAAATTAACTAATTGTGTTTTCCATTTCATAAAGCATGTGCAAAATTGTTGTTACTAGGATAATGACACGACTAAAAGATTGATGTCTTCTCCCAAGTGCAGGAGTGTCGAAGAAATAAATAATCCAGCAAGACCGGGATCGAACCACAGAGAGGTTAATTGTACAAATTATAAACAACAATTATAAACAATAATAATAGCAATAACAACAACAACAACAATAACAACAACAGCAACAACAACAACAACAACAACAACAACAACAATAATAGTAGTAGTAGTAGTAGTAGTAGTAGTAATAATAATAATAATAATAATAATAAAGAAAGAGAAGAAGAAGATGATGATGAGAACTTGGAGATGGAATATTAATGTAAGGATTAAATAATGATAATAACAAATGTCAAGGTTAGAGGTTCCACTAATGGTATGTCAAACAAGTATAGTATAAACTTTTATTAGTCAATTGGAAACCACACACAAAGGAGGTTCCAATCAGATCATAGATTGTTAACATGATTACATTAGTCATCTTATTCGATTAATGAACATGATTACATTAGTCATCTTATTCAATTAATGCTAATACTTGTAAATCTCGTCAAGCATTCATGATTATAACTTATGTTAACAACAAATCAAGTTCCTTTCATAGCTTAGGTGTCGGTTATACCATACAGTATGGGCTATGAAAGTGCCAAGCATTTGTTGTACCAAGTGTTATACAACATAAATCAAGATTAATCATTTAACAAGCAAAGTATTAGAAAGTGAACAAGATAATAAATACAAAACATGTTAGTATCAAATATTAAAATCCATATTAAGTTTGAGTATCAAACATTAAAGTCCATATTAAGTTTACACTATACTTATTCTTACACCATTAGTGTAACCTTTTCACCTTGACATAATAAACTTAGCTAAACATAATGAAAGAAAGAAAAAAAAATAAAAAAAATAAAACATAAATAAGATAAAAGTTAGCTAAGTAAATGAAAGGAAATGAAAGGCATAAACTTGATATTAATGAAAGCAAAGCATAAACATTACAAAAAATACAAAGAGAGAAAGCAAAAGCATGATCTTGATTTGGAAATCAAGATGCCTAAATACATGGCAAATGGCTCCTTTTATAGGCCAAAATTGGGAACTATTGATTTGATGACTAATTGATGAGTGGGTGGCCAACTCTTGACTTGGTGACAATCCTTATCTTCTCTTGTCTGCCCAAAACGTCATTGCTAACGTCAAAATTGGAGCCACTCGAAAATATGAAAGTTGTAGGAATTGTCTCAGCTTTCTTGTGTAAAAAATTCAGCTCATTTGGACTTCTAGAACTCCACATATGGGCCAAACACTGAACAATGCTCGGGTTGGAAGACAGATTCGGGCTTCTTTGTTGTTGCTATAATTTGGACTTGAAAATGGCCTTTTTAGATCTTAGGCTTCATATGAAAGTTGTAGCCCTATGTCTTACCTTTCCATCCATATAAACTGGACCTAAATCTGAGATCCACAGCTCTAGATATGACCCAATTACCGAACAGTGTTCCGGTATGGACTGCACCGACATCTCTTTTCTAAGTTTGGTCATTTCTTTGCCCTTGCAATTTAAGTTCTTAAAGTCATCAATCAATCCTTTCATTTATGTGATAGGCTTGCATTTAAAATGAACATTTACCACAAATTAAAGGTATCTTATATTATTAGATATATTATTATAAAACATGTTTTAGTTAAGGAGTTATTGATACTTCAAGTGCAAAATGATGATATAAAACCTTGATAAAAATGCACTTTTAAGTACTAATCAGATAACAAAGTAAATGAGCTCTTTTGTTAAAGTGACTCTTGAGATGCATCTTAGTAACCATTTTTAATAAGGTCTATTATAAACTCTTGCATTATTATTATTTAATTCTGCTCATATACTCATTTAACATGTATTCTTAAACCTTTATTTTGACACACACACACTTTAACATATGATTGTGGGTTGCACATTGGATTATTACATTATTTATATTCTTTTGTTAAAGGTAACAATAAAGAGAAAGGGATAGTATATAATTTGCAAAAAAAAATGATAATAAATATATAGATAAGTTTGGTTTTGTAGCCTCCTTAACCTAAGCAATTAAGTCTGAAGGAATGTTTTAACACCTAATACCCTAAAGTCAACTAACTTAGGAGCTATTGGCCCAACACTTGTTACATGGGTTGAAAAGAAAAGCTTAAGGGAATTAAACATTGCATTATATATGTATCAGTATCTGAAACCCGAGTTACTAAGCTCGTGAGGGAGTCTCAACACCTAATGTCCTAAGACCAACTAGTTAGGAGTCATTAGCCGAAAGCTCATTACATGGGTTAAAGATGCATTGTGTTTTAAGTTACATGTATATATATATATATATATATTAAAAAAAGAAAAAAAAAAGAAAAAAAATCTCAACCCAAGGAAGTTAACCTTAAACATTAGAACAAGAATTTTGTTTTCATCCAAGTAAAGACCCATAACTATGCCTTGATATATTGAGAACAAAAGGAAGGTTTATTAATATCTTGTTTAAGAGTTATTAAGCAGATATATAAATTTATTGAGAGTTTGTTTATTTGGATAGATTAATAGAAGTTGAATGATGAATACCTTGCTTTGTGGAATTTGCAAAAAAAAATTCTATTTTAACGCTTTGATTACTAGGGACTAGTAATTATCTGGTTGGGGGGGTGTTTAGTACTTAAAAATGCATTTTTATCAAGGTTTTATATTATCATTTTGCACTGGAAGTATTAATAACTCCTTAATTAAAGCATGTTTTATAATAACATATATAATAATATAAGATACCTTTAATCTGTGGTAAATATTCATTTTAAATGCAGGCCTATCACATAAATAAAAGGATTGATTGATGAATTTAAGAACTAAAATTGAAAGGATGAAAAGATGGTCAAACTTAGAAAAGAGATGTCAGTGCAGTCCAAACTGGAACACTATTCGGTAATTGGATCATATCTGGAGCTGTAGATCTTAGATTTAGGTCTACTTTATATGGATGGAAAGGTAAGACATAGACCTACAACTTCTATATAGAGCCCAAGATTTAGAAAGGCTATTTTCAAGTCCAAATTGTAGCAACAACAAAGAAGTCCGAACCTACCTTCCAGCCCGAGTACTGTTTAATTTTTGGCCCATATCTAGAGTTCTAGAAGTCCAAATGACTTCTATTTTTTACCCTAGAAATCTGAGACAATTTTCTACAATTTTCATGTTTCAAGTGGCTCCAATTTTGACGTTATCAATAACTTTTAGGATAAACAAGAGAAGATAAGGATTGTCACCAAGTCAAGAGTTGGCAAGCCACTCATCAATTAGTCATCAAATCAATAATTCTCAATTTTGGCCTATAAAAGGAGGCATTTGCCATACATTAAGGCATATTGGTTTCCAAATCAAGATCATGCTCTCGCTTTCTCTCTTTGTATTTTTGTAATGCTTAAGTTTTGCTTTCACTAATATGAAGTTTATGTCTTTCAATTCCTTTCCTTTATTTAGTTAAATTTTATCTTATTGATGTTCTTATTTTGTTTATTTATTTTTCTTTCTTTCATTATGTTTAGCTAAGTTTATTATGTCAAAGTGAAAAGGTTACCCTAATGGTGTAAGAATAAGTATACTGTAAACTTAGTATGGACTTTAATATTTGATACTAACATGTTTTGTATTTGTTATCTTGTTCACTCTTTAATACTTTACTTGTTAAATAACTAATCTAGATTTATGTTGTATAACACTTGGTACAACAAATACTTGGCACTTTCATAGCCCATACTATATGGTATAACCGACACCTGAGCTATAAAAAGAACTTGATTTGTTGTTAACATAAGTTATAGTCATGAATGTCCAACAATATTTACAAGTATTAGCATTAATCGAATAAGATAACTAATGTAATCATGTTAACAATTTATAATCTGATTGAAACCTTCTTTGTGTGTGGTTTCTAATTGAATAATAAGAGTTTGTACTATACGTGTTTGACATACTGATTAGTACTTAAAAGTGCATTTTTATCATGGTTTTATATCATCATTTTGCACTTGAAGTATCAATAACTCCTTCACCAAATCATGTTTTATAATAATATATCTAATAATATAAGATACCTTTAATTTGTGGTAAATGTTCATTTTAAATGCAGGCCTATCACATAAATAAAAGGATTGATTGATGACTTTAAGAACTTAAATTGCAAGGATAAAGAGATGGCCAAACTTAGACAAGAGATATCGGTGCAATCCAAACCGGAACTGTGTTCGGTAATTGGGTCATATCTGGAGCTATATATCTCAGATTTAGTTCCAATTTATATGGATGGAAAGGTAAGACATAGGCCTACAACTTTCATATGGAGCCCAAGATCTAAAAAGGCCATTTTCAAGTCCAAATTATAGCAACAACAAAGAAGCCCGAATCTGTTTTCCAGACCGAGCACTGTTCAGTATTTTGGCCATATCTGGAGTTATAGAAGTCCAAATGAGCTGAATTGTTTACACAAGAAAGCTGAGACAATTGCTTAAAACTTTCATGTTTGCAATGGGCTCCAATTTTGACGTTATCAATGACGTTTTGGGCAGACAAGAGAAGATCAGGATTGTCACCAAGTCAAAAGTTGGCCACCCACTTATCAATTAGTCATCAAATCAATAGTTCCAAATTTTGGCCTATAAAAGGAGGCATTTGCCATGCATTTAGGCATCTTAGTTTCCAGATCAAGATCATGCTCTTCCTTTCTCTCTTTGTATTTTTTGTAATGTTTATGCTTTGCTTTCATTAATATTAAGTTTATGCCTTTCATTTCCTTTCCTTTCCTTTACTACTACTACTACTACTACTACTACTACTACTACTACTTATTGTTATTATTGTTGTATTATTGTTATTTATAATTTGTACAAATAACCTCCCTGTGGTTCGACCCCGGTCTTGTCGGGTTATTTATTACTTCGACACTCCTGCACTTGGGAGAAGACATCAATATTTTAGTCGTGTCACATACCATTAGTGGATCCTCTAACCTTGACATATGTTGTTATCATTATTTAATCCCTACATTAATATTTCATCTTAAAGTTCTCATCTTTTTCTTCTTCTCCTTCTTTTTCTTTACTACTACTACTATTGTTGTTGTTGTTGTTGTCGTCATATTATTGTTATCTATAATTTGTACAATTAACCTCCCTATGGTTCGACCCCAGTCTTCCTGGGTTATTTATTACTTCGATACTCCTGCATTTAGGAGAAGAAATCAATCTTTTAGTCATGTCAGATAGGCAAATGGTTGAATTGATGTGCGATAGAACTTTTGAAGATAAAGATCTTAATGAAGCAATAAAGTATTTAGACTTATTAGCTGAAAATGCTTAAAATTGGGACACTGTAGGTACTTATGGGGCACCAGGTAAAACTCAACCTCTTACATCTAGTGTATGTACAACCTTAGAGAAGATCATGACCTCCAAGCCAAATTTGCATCTTTAGCTAGAAAAGTCGAGGCACTAGAATTAAAAAACAATGGTAAATTAAAATCTATTCAAAACATGGTGTGTTAAATCTTTGAAACTAATGAACAGTTAATCAATGATTGTCCAACTTTGCCTTCTTTTAAGTAATGTTTCCATGAACAAACTCATACTTTAAATATTTTTCAAAGGCCCAATCATAACTCATACTCGCAAACATACAACCTTAGGTGGAGAAATCACCTAATTTTTAGTTGGAAGAGTGATAATAATAATGCACAAACTTCACAACCATCGTTTCAAGCACACCATAATTTCTAAAATTCTCATATATATGCACCTTCTCATGCTCCACCTCCTAGAAGAAATCTTAAAGAAACATTGCATGCATTCATTGAAAAGCAAGAGATAATCAATACTCAACTTGCTCAAAACATGACATATTTCAAAGATACTCTTGCAAAATTGACATCTACTCTCAGTTTTCAAGAGAAAGATAAGTTTCCATCTCAACCATAACAAAATCCCAAAGGGCAATACAATGCAAATGCAAGTAGTTCTGGAAGTCAACACTTTGATGAAGTCAAATCAGTCATCACTCTTTGCAATGGTAAGGTTATTGAAAAACCCTACTCTTGAACCTTATGGGAACGATGATGAGTCAATCTCTGAGGGCAAGGAAAGGGTTGAATCTGAATATTGCAAAGAAAAGACTGATTCCCCACTAGTACCTCCATTTCCTCATGCCATGACCAAATAGAAAAAAGTCAATCACAACTCTGAAATCTTTGAAACTTTTAAACAAGTAAGGATCAATATACCTTTACTGGATGCTATTAAACAAGTTCCTTCTTATGCTAAATTTTATAAAGATTTGTGCACTATGAAGAGAAAATTGAATGTGAAAAAGAAAGCCTTTTTAGCCGAACAAGTGTCATTATTCAGAACAATAATGATTTGAAATATAAAGACCCTAGTTGTTTTACAATTTTTTGCTTTGTTGGAGAACATAAAATTAAAAGAGCCTTACTTGATCTTAGAGCTAGTGTGAATTTACTTCCATATTCAGTTTCTCAAAGTTTTGGATGTAAATCCAAAGGAAAGTGTGAGCCACAATTATAACTACTTGTATATACACAAGTTTTTTTTTCAAAAAAATATAAATAAATAAAGAGAGAGAGTGTGTGAGACTCTAGTTGGCCCATATATAGGTGATATGATTGCATTTTCAATTACTCATCTATATAATTTTCTCTTCCTTCCCTTCATTTCTATTTAACCCATACATTCAACATATATAAAAGTGTGTTGAAATGGCAGGTTCCTCAAGTCATCACATAAAAAATATTTGTGTTTTTGGTGGATCCAGTCATGGAAAGGAAATATAATTTTTAGAATCAGCAAATCATCTTGGTCAGGTACTAGCTAAGAGAAAGATTCATTTAGTGTATGGGGGAGGCAGCCGTGGGTTAATAGGGGAAGTGTCAATAGCTGCATTTTTAGAAAGTAGTCAAGTTTTGGGGGTCGTCCCCAAAGCTTTAGCAAAAGGGGACATCATTGGAAAAACAATTGGAGAGGAACTACACGTCTCCACAATATTTGATCGAATGAATCCAATGTTTAAACACGTTGATGCCTTCATTACCTTACTGGGTGGTCTGGGCACTTTGAAAAAGATCTTTCATATTTTTTTTGGCCCAACTGTACATTCACCATTAACCCACAAATCTGTTAAATGTAAATAGTTTTTTTGTTGTCTTTTCTTGATTACGCTTTGGAACATGAATTTCTAACATCAGCGGCATGAGAAATCATAATCTCTGCTGCTACTAATAAATAATTGATTGACCAACTACAATATTATTAAACCTTTATTTTCACACAAACACTTTAACAAATGATCGTAGGTTGCAGATTGGATTATTACATTATTTTTGTTCATTTGTTAAATATAACAACTAATAAAAATGGATAGTATATAATTTACAAAAAAATAAAAGGAAAAAAGAAAAAAATGATAATAAATATAATTAAATAAATAAATAAAAATATAGATAAGTTTGGTTTCGTAGCCTCCCTGACCTAAACAATTAAGTGTGAAGGGGTGTTTTAACACTTAATATCGTAAAGTCAACTGACATAAGAGCTATTGGCCCAACACTTGTCACATGGGTTGAGAAGAAAAGCTTAAGGGAATCAAACATTGTACTATCTATGTATCAGTATTTGTAACCCGAGTTATTAAGCTCGAAGGGGTATCTCAACACTTAATCCCCTAAGACCAATTGGTTTGGAAGTCATTAGTTGAAAGCTTATTACATAGGTTAAAGAAGCAATGTGTTATATGTATATACATTCAATAATAATAATCTCAGTCCAAAGAAGTTAACCTTCAACATTAGAACAAAATTTTGTTTTTGTCTGAGTAAAGCTCCATAACTATGTATTGATATATTGAGCATATAAAAAAGTTTTATTAATATCTTGGTAAATAGGTATTGAGTAGATATATAACTTTAATAAGGTTTGTTTATCTAAATAAATTAATGGAAGTTGAATAATGAATGTCTTCCTTTATAAAACTTGCAAATTATTTTTCTATTTTAACGCTTTGATTACTATGGACTAGTAATAAGCTGGTTAGAGGGTGTGATTAGTACTGAAAAGTGCATTTTTATTAAGGTTTTATATCATCATTTTGCACTTGAAGTATTAATAACTCCTTAACTAAAGCATGCTTTATAATAACAATCTGATACTATAAGATACATTTAATTTATAGTAAATATTCATATTAAATACAGGCCTATCATATAAATTAAAGGATTGATTGATAAGTTCAACTACTGAAATTGAGAAGACAAAGAGAAGGTGAAACTTAGAAAAGAAATGTTGGTTTAGTCCAAACTGGAACATTATTCAGTCATTGGGTCATATTTAGAGCTGTAGAACTTGGATTTTAGACTACTCTATATAGATGGAAAGCTAAGACATAGGCCTAAAAAATTCATGGAATGCAAGACTCAATTCTGTTGTTTGGAAGTCTAAATCTTAGCAACAACAGAGAAGTTCAAATCTATCCTGTAACCTAGACATTGTTCAGTGTTCAGCCCATATCTTGAGTTCTAGAAGTTCAAATGACCTAAATTTGTTTTTGTTATAAATCTGAGATAATTTTCTAGAACTTTCATGCTCAAATATGTTCAAATTCTGATGTCAACAATGATGTTTTTGGTAGACAAGAAGATAAGGATTATCACCAAGTCAAAGTTGGCTACCCACTCAACAATTAGTCATCAAATCAATAGTTCTAAATTTTAACATATAAAATGAGGCATTTGTCATTTAGGCATCTTGGTTTTCAAATCAAGATCATATTTTTACTCTCTTTCTTTATATTTTTTTTAATGCTTAAGTTTTGCTTTCATTAATCTCTTGTTTATGCCTTTCATTTCCTTTCCTTTACTTAGTTAACTTATATCTTATTTATGTTTTTATCTTGTTTATTTATATTTCTCTTCTTTCATTATATTTAGTTAATTTTATTATGTCAAAGTGAAAAGGTTGCACTAATAGTATAAGAATAAGTATAGTATAAACTCAATATGGACTTTAATGTTTGATACTAACATGTTTTTTGTAATCTTGTTCACTCTTAATACTTTGCTTACTAAATGGTTAATCTAGATTTCTGTTGTATAACACTTGGTGCAACAAATACTTGGCACTTTCATAGCCTAACCGTATGGTGTAACCGACAATTATGATTTATGCTATGAAAGGAACTTGATTTGGTGTTAATATAAGTTATAATCATGAATACCTGACAACATTTACAAGTATTAATATTATTCAAATAAGATGACTAATATAATCATGTTAACCATTTATAATCTAATTGGAACCTTCTTTGTGAGTGGTTTCCAGCTGAGTAATGAAAAGAGTTTATACTATACTTGTTTGAAATATCATTAGTGGATCCTCTAACCTTGATATTTATTTTTATTGTTTAATCTTCACATTAATTTTATATCTCAAAGTCCTCTTTAACTTCTTCTTCTTCTTCTTATTATTATTATAGTTAACCTCCCTGTGGTTCGACTCCAGTCTTGCCACTCCTGCACTTGGGAGAAGACATCAATCTTTTAGTCGTGTCACAATACTATTTGAGAATAGATAAAATATTTTTCTTAATTCATTTAGGGTGATGAATCTTCTCTTGATCATTCAAATACCTTCATATAGTTTATGTTATATTCAATATCTTCCTTTTCGTTACCCTGATTAAGATAACATGTAACAAGATCAAAGCATAATATTCTCTATATAAGATAATTTATTGATTTCAAGTTTAAGGATCACTTACACAATTGTCCCATGAGCCTTTCCATAGACATAGGTGATCTCTTCATATAGAATTTTCATACAGATCAGTTCTGTACACATGTATTATTACAAGCATCTATATATTAGTTCTAAATATTCATTATATCTTAGCTTATGAAAATATTTTTTTTTCATAAAAGAAATAACATAATATGAATTAGTTTTTATGACTCTAATGAATGTTCATTATTTAAGAAAGTATTGACTAGGAATATTTTAAGAACAATACTTTGATGCAATAGAAATCTCATAATTATAACAACTTTATAATTTGTTTGCAAGGTATTTTTTTATCCTATGAACTTCACTACCAGAAATTCGCTAAATAGCAACAGATTTACCGACAGAATATTTATGTCGGTAATTTGAGGTCATAATTACCGATGGGCAATATTCTGTCCGTAATTCAGTCGGTAACTATCGATAGTTATCGACTGAATTAAGAACGGAAACGTTTTCCTCATAAAAAAAAAATAGGTCGCTGACGTGGAGGTTTTAACAGGTTATTTTTTCAGACGGAATCACCGACGGATTGAAAAAGACAGCTCGTACAACGACCGCTGTTTATATTGCCAACGGATTCACCGACGAATTTGAAATGGCAGATTCGTATGGTGACGTGTCGATTGTTCCATCAGAATCATCGATAGTTTCACTGATGGATTGTCCGTCAGTGAAACTGTCAGGAAAAGTTAATATATATACGCGTTATCGACCCTCTCCTCCCCTATTTCTGCTTCTTCTTCCTAATTCCAACTCTCCCCATCTGCAAACAACTAGCCCCCATCCCCCCCAAACAAAAATCTCCCTCATGTCAGCACAACAAGTTATATTTCTTGAAGTTTTGTGGTCACAGCATCCGTGTTCTGATTTACCGATGGATTTTATTAATTTTTGTAAGTAATTCTTTCTTTTTAAATCTTAACATTTAATTAAATGTCAATTTTATTGTTTTTTTAGTATATGTATTTTGTTAGTAAATGTACATGTTTTGTTTGTTATTTCTCAAACAAACTTGTAGTATATGAATGTATAATTCTATACCTGTTATAGTTTGTTTTAGGTTTTGCAAGATTGTATTTGTTTGTAAATTGTTAAAACTTTATAGAACTACCGAAGTACATGTGCTGTTTTGAAATAATTAATAGCTTGCTTATTGGGTCCGTTTAAAGTTTTGTCAATGGTATTGCGGAGTGGTAATTTTTGTAAATTTATATATTTTAATTTGTATGAACGTTGATAAATGATAATGATAATGAATATTTAATATTTATGAGAAGTTGTGATTGGTTTGTTAGATAATCTCAAGGTAAAGTAATATTTTTGCAAGTTTATTTACCTAACTTAGTTAATTAATACATTATGTCATCATAATTTTATAGAGGTTCGATATAAATCATGGATGTATCGAGATTCACCCCAAGGATTGCAGAGGATGGATTATTGTAACGGGGTTCAGGGTTTTATTAATTTCGCAACATCTATTCCTAGAAATTTTAGTAGAGGCGGTATTAGGTGTCCATGCAGGAAGTGTCGAAATAAAAAGTATCTACATCCAGATGTTGTAATGATGCATCTTCTACACAAAGGGTTTATAGAGAATTACCAGTGTTGGTATGCACATGGAGAAGTATATGTTAGTGAGAGGAGAATGGAAGAAACGGTGGTTGGGTCTACTTCTAGTGCTAACAACGAGAATGACAACACTAATCCTTACAGAAACATGGTTATGGATGTAATGAGAATGAATCAAGGTAATGTCAGTTAATGTCCAATCGTAGAAGAAGAACTTAATATAGATGCAGCTAGGTTTTTTGATTTGTTGAAAGATTCTGACGAACCATTATGGGATGGCTACACGAACCATAATAAATTATCGGTAGTAGCACAGGTGTTCACCATCAAGTCAGAGCACGGGTTGAGTAAGGCCGGGTATGACAAGATTATTGAATGGGCAAGAAGCATTTTACCTTAAGAGAACAGGCTGAAAAAGAACTTCTATGCTGCGAAGTCCATGATGAAACCCTTAGGTTTAGGATACCAGAAAATTGACATGTGCCCTAACTTCTGCATGTTATACTACCTTGAAAATGCTAAGATGACCGAATGCATGACATGCAGGCATTCCCGTTACAAACCTAAAACTGGCAGGGGAAAGACTCTAGTGGCATATAAAAAACTTAGATATTTCCCGATCACACTTAGACTGCAGAGGTTATTCATGTCACCAAGGACTATTGAGCACATGACATAGCACCAAGCACACCATGCGGTTGATGGAGTGATGGTTCATCCTTCTAACGGTGAAGTGTGGAAACGCTTTAACAGTGCTCATCCTCACTTTTTAGCTGAATCAAGGAATGTGCGTCTTGGGTCGTGCACAGACAGATTCAACCCATTTGGGTCATTTGCTGCTCCTTATTCTTGTTGGCTGGTCATACTCACAATTTATAACTTGCCACCTGGAATGTGTATGAGGCTGGAGTTCATGTTTTTATCTACTGTCATACCCGGTCCAAGCAACCCGGGGCAGAATATAGATATTTGTCTTCAACCGTTGATTGATGAGTTGGCGCAGTTGTGGTCCTCTAGAGCTCTGACTTATGATATATCGAGGAAACAAAATTTCCTTATAAGGGCAGCTTTGATGTGGACTATCAATGATTTTCCAGCTTATGGAATGGTTTCTGGTTGGAGCACACATGGAAAACTCGCATGTCCATATTGCATGGAAAACAACAAGGCATTCACGCTAGCAAATGGAGGTAAAGATTCTTTTTTTGACTGTCACCGTCGCTTCTTGCCACTTAATCACAGGTACAAAAAGAACAAAAAAGATTTTTTTGTTGGCAGAGTTGAAAAAGATGTTGCATCCCCGCGTCTTTCTGGTGAAGAATTGCATGATGTTGTCTGAAAGTACGGTGACATTGTGTTTGGCCTTCAATTAGGTAAGCAAAAGTTTCCTGGTTTTGGTTTGACCCATAATTGGGTAAAGCGAAATATCTTTTGGGAGCTTTCTTATTGGAAGACCAATCTGCTCCGCCATAACCTTGACGTTATGCACATCGAAAAGAACATTTTTGAAACATTTTCAACACCGTCATGGATGTGAAAGGGAAGACAAATGACAAAATCAAGGCTAGATTGGATATAGCTTTATACTATAACTGTAAAAACATGGAGTTGGTTTATGATGAGTCACGGGTCGCAAAACCAAGAGCAAGCTTCGTGTTAGAGAAAAACACACAACTGCTAGTCTACAAATGGCTTAAGAGTCTGTGTTTTCCGAATGGATATGCATCAAACATATCACGGCTGGTTAATATAGAGGACTGCAAATTGTATGGAATGAAGAGTCATGACTGCCACATGTTTATGCAAACACTCATCCTATTAGCTTTTCGTGATTTATTGCTAAAGGGAATATGGGATGCACTCATGGAGATCAGTCATTTCTTCAGATATATATGCTCCAGCAAGTTGAAAGTTGATCACATTGAGAGGCTTCAAACAAATATCGTCGAAACACTATGCAAACTTGAGATAATATTTCCTCCATCATTTTTTGACTCAATGGAGCATCTCCCTATACATCTACCGTTCGAGGCAAAAGCTGGAGAACCGGTCCAATATAGATGGATGTACCCATTCGAACAGTTAGATATTACAGTTGTAATGTAATTCATATATAAAAGTATTTTATATGTTTTTCTTAATTGAAAATACTTGATTAATATTTCAATGCAGGTATTTGTTTAATCTCAAGAAAAAGGTTAAGAACAACGCGTATGTTAAGGCTTCGATATGTGAGGCCTATATTGTTGAGGAGATCTCAATATTTATCTCATACTATTTCGAACCTCATCTAAGAAAGAGAATCAATCGCGTTCCCTAGCATGATGATGGCGGTTGATTAGTACTTAAAAGTGCATTTTTATCATGGTTTTATATCATCATTTTGCACTTGAAGTATCAATAACTCCTTAACTAAAATATGTTTTATAATAATGTATCTAATAATATAAGCTACCTATAATTTGTGGTAAATGTCTATTTTTAATGCAGGTCTATCACATAAATGAAAGGATTGATTGATGACATGAAGAACTTAAATTGCATGGATAAAGAGATGGTCAAACTTAGAGAAGAGATGTTTTACACCATAATTTCCAAAATTATCATGGATATGCACCTCCTTATGCTCCACCTCCTACAAGAAATTTTGAGGAAACTTTGTATGCATTCATTGAAAAGCAAGAGAAAATTTTGAGGAAACTTTGTATGCATTCATTGAAAAGCAAGAGACAATCAATACTCAACTTGCTCAAAACATGACAGATTTTAAAGATACTCTTGCTAAATTAACATCTGCTCTCAGTTTCCAAGAGAAAGGTAAGTTTCCATCTCAAACACAACAAAATCCTAAAGGGCAATACAATGCAAATGCAAGTAGTTCCGGAAGCCAACACATGGATCAAGTCAAATCAGTCACTACTCTGCGCAGTGGTAAGGTTATTGAAAAACCCTCTCTTGAACCTTATGAGAAAGATGATGAATCAATCTCTGAGGGTAAGGAAGGGGATGAATCTGAAAATTGCAAAGAAACGACTGATTCACCGCCAGCACTTCCATTTCCCCAAGCCATGACCAAACAAAGGAAAGTTAATCACAACTCTGAAATTTTTGAAATTTTCAAACAGGTAAGGATCAATATACCATTGTTGGATGCTATTAAACAGGTTCCTTCCTATGCTAAATTTTTGAAAGATCTATGCACTGTGAAGAGGAAACTGAATGTGAAAAAGAAAGCCTTTCTAGCCGAACAAGTAAGTGCTATTCTTCAGAACAATAATGCTTTGAAATATAAAGACCCTGGTTGTCCTACAATTTCTTGCTTTATTGGAGAGCATAAAATTGAAAGAGCCTTACTTGATCTTGGAGCTAGTGTGAATTTACTTCCATATTCAGTTTTTCAAAGTCTCAATCTAGGTGAGTTAAAACCAACTTCTATATCTCTTTTACTTGCCGATAGATCTGTAAAAGTGCCTAGAGGAATAATTGAAGATGTGTTAGTACAAGTCGATAAATTCATTTATCCTGTGGATTTTATTGTCTTGGACACAGAACCTGTTGAAGCATGTAATTCATTTCCTGTTATTTTAGGACGTCCGTTTCTTGCAACCTCTAACGCATTGATTAATTGTAGGAATGGACTGATGAAGCTATCATTTGGAAACATGACATTGGAGATGAATATTTTCAACATTTGCAAGCAATCTGGAGATGATAATGATTTACAAGAAGTAGATCATATTGACGAATTAGTTTATGATCAACTTGAATCTACTTTAAGTAAAAATGAGTTGGATGAATCTAAAGATTTGCAAATGATTTATTCTGAGGAAGAAATCATGGATGAAACAAGCACCGAAAATGTTGATGCAAATCTTTTGTCAACAATGACAGCAAATTCGACATCTGACATCACACCAATTGATGATTACTTTCCTAACGAATCCTTACTTTCTCTTAGTCCAATGCCTTGGTATAATAAAAATATCAATTTTCTTGCTTTAGGAGATTTGCCAGCTGATTGGAGTACCCAAGACAAAGAAAAGTTTTTGAACGAAGTGAAGAATTTTTATTGTGATGACCCTACCTTATTCAAATATTGTCCTGATCAAATATTTCAAAGATTCATTCCCGACAATGAGGTAAGTAGTGTCATTAAACTTTGTCATTCTGAAGCATGTGGAAGTTATTTCTCGTCAAAAAAGACTGCTGCAAAAATCTTTCAAAATGGATTTTATTGGCCCACCATGTTCAAGGACACACATGCATTCTGCAAAACTTGTGAAAATTGTCAAAAAATTGACACTGGTCAAAAAGTTTTGTTTTATGATTCTCAACTCTATGCATTCCCTAAAGAGCTAAGATTAAGATGGACCAATCCTTATGGGGCCTATGATATTGAGAATTCAATGAATGACAATGATTTTAAGGAAAATGGACATCGTTTGAAAGCTTACTTTAATAATTTTCCTAGTGAAAATGAATCAGCTGGTTTGAATGATCTTGTAGATAAAGGTTGATTATTTTGTTTTTCTCACATTTTCTTTTTTATGTTTCTTTTTGAGTGATTTTTGCTAGTTTCTCTCACCCCGGTCAAATGGCGGATAACGGTACTCCGTGACTTAAGTCGGTTCTTTTAGTTTCCCACAATTACTGATATCTGTGTATATATGTGTGCAATTCTTTGAAGCTCTCTTCCAATTCTCATTTGAAAATGGACACTAATCTTGAAAAATTGAAAAAGTATTTTCCCGCTCTACCTCAGAGTGCGATTACAAAAATTTACCGTGCTAGATGTGCAAGATTGAGATTATTAATGAATCATGGAATTCCTGAAGATATTCGCTGGTTGATTGAAGCAAAGGTCCGATTATCAGGTGAGTCCTCTAATTTCTTTATTTCACACATGCCTAGAACAGGTAAAAGCATTTTTGCAAAGAAGCGTCGTGCAAAACGACTAGATGTCTGTCATCGATGTGCTAGATGGACTTGTAATACACAATGTCGTTCTTTAGGAATGGTATCTAGAAACCGTGAAGATAAAATACAATTCATTAAGGCTGGCCTGAGTAAGGAGTCTTTAGATACTCTTCTATTGACTCTTGAGACGCATCCTCGTGGAGATGTGCATCGTGCAATTCATGATTTATGGCCACTATTTCCTAAAGAACATGATCGACTTAGTCTTGGGCATCTGACTAAAAAAGACCATGTTTGCCAGTTTTTAAGAAAACGGGATGGGAAGCCTATCCCCGACCCATAGAGGGCGTTTAAGCCGTTCTTGGACGTAAAACCAAGGGAAGATGTGAGCCACAATCACAACTACCTGTACATACATATGCTTTTTCAAAAGTAAATAAATAAAGAGAGAGAGAGAGAGAGAGACTCCAGCTGGCCTATATATAGGTGTTATGATTGCCTTTCTAATTTCTCATCTATAAAACCCTCTCTTCCTTTCTTTCATTTCTACTCAACCCATACATTCAAAAACTATAGAAGTGTGTAGAAATGGCAAGTTCCTCAGGTCATCATATAAGAAATATTTGTGTTTTTGGTGGATCTAGTCCTGGGAAAGAAAAGGAGTTTTTAGAATCAGCAAATCATCTTGGTCAGGTGCTAGCTGAGAGAAAGATTCATTTAGTGTATGGGGGAGGCAGTCTTGGGTTAATGGGAGGTGTGTCAATAGCTGCATTTTTAGGAGGTAGTCAAGTTTTAGGAGTCGTCCCTGAAGCTTTGGCACAAGGGGACATCATTGGAAAAACAATTGGAGAGGAACTTCAGGTCTCCACAATGTCGGCTGGAATGAATGCAATGTTTAACCATGCTGATGCCTTCATTGCTTTACCAGGTGGTCTAGGCACATTGGAAGAGATCTTTCATATTTCCTCTTGGGCTCAATTGCACATTCACCATAAACCCATAGGTTTGTTAAATGTTAATGGTTATTATGATAAGTTGTTGTCTTTTCTTGATCATGCTGTGGAACAGGAATTTCTAACATCTTCTGCACGATAAATCATAATCTCTGCTACTACTGCTGAACAATTGATTGACCAACTACAATCTTTCATTCCTGTGATTGATCCTTCCATGAGTCGCATAAATTGGTCATCTACGGAAAGCCGTAAAAAGCTTAGATTGGATTTGAGCCTTCATTTGTGAATTTTTGTGTCTTTTGGTTTTATTATTGTGTTTTGTTATTTCTTATTTTTGTTTCAGTGTGTTTCAGGTTTTGTCAGTGTTCGTTATTTCAGGTGATATCTTCTATACTCTATCTTTCTACCTTAGAACATTGAGGACAATGTCTCGTTTTGGTTGGGGGGAGAGGGTAGTAGTTGATAAATAAAAAAAAATTGTTTTTCATTTCATAAAGCATGTGCATAATTGTTGTTACTAGGATGGCAGAGTAAATAAGTTCTTTTGTTAAAGTGACTATTGAGACGCATCTTAGTAACCATTCTTAACAAGGTCTATTATAATACTTCCTGAAATATTCAGGTTTACAAACTCTCGTATTGTTACCACTTAATTATGCTCATATACTTATTTAACATGTATTCTTAAACTTTAATTTACACACACACTTTAACATATGATTGTGGGTTGCATATTGGATTATTACATTATTTATGTTCTTTTGTTAAAGGTAACAACTAAGGGAAAGGGATTGTATATAATTAAAAAGAAAAAAAGAAAAACATGAAAAAAAAAGAAAAAGAAAAAGAAAAAAAAATGATGATAATAAAAATGTAGATGAGTTTGGTTTCGTAGCCTCCCTAACCTAAGCAATTAAGCCCGAAGGGGTGTTTTAACACCTAATCCGCTAAAGTCAACTGACTTGGGAGCTATTGGTCCAACGCTTGTGACATGGGTTGAGGAGAAAAGCTTAAGGGAATCAACCATTGCACTATCTACATATCAGTATCTGCGACCCGAGTTACTAAGCTCGTAGGGGTGTCTTAACACCTAATGCCCTAAGACCAACTGGTCTGGGAGTCATTAGCTGAAAGCTTGTTACATGGGTTAAAGATGCATGATGTTTTTAAAGTATATGTATATAGATTTTTGAAAAGAAAAAAAGAAAAAAAAACACAAAAATAATAATCCCAACCCAAGGAAGTTAACCTTAAACATTAGAACAAAATTTTTGTTTTCTTCCAAGAAAAGCCCCATAATTATGTGTTGATACATTGAGCACAAAAGAAAGGTTTATTAATATCTTGTTAAGAAGTATTGAGCAGATATATAAATTTAATGAGAGTTTGTTTATCTGGATAGATTAATGGAAGTTAAATGATGAATACCTTGCTTTGTGAAATTTGCAAATTGTTGTAACGCTTTAATTACTAGGGACTAGTAATAAGCTGGTTGAGGGGTGTGATTAGTACTTAAAAGTGCATTTTTATCATGGTTTTATATCATCATTTTGCACTTGAAGTAGCAATAACTCCTTAACTAAAATCTGTTTTATAATAATGTATTTAATAATATAAGATACCTATAATTTGTGGTAAATGTCTATTTTTAATGCAGGTCTATCACATAAATGAAAGGATTGATTGATGACAAGAAGAACTTAAATTGCATGGATAAAGAGATGGTCAAACTTAGAGAAGAGATGTCGGTGCAATCCAAACCGGAACACTGTTCGGTAATTAGGTCATATCTGGAGCTACAGATCTCATATTTAGGTCCAATTTATGGATGGAAAGGTAAGACATAGGCCTACAACTTTCATATGGAGCCCAAGATCTAAAAAGGCCATTATCAAGTCCAAATTGTAGCAACAACAAAGAAGCCCGAATCTGTTTTCCAGCCCGAGCACTGTTCGGTATTTTGGCCATATCTGGAGTTCTAGAAGTCCAAATGAGCTGAATGTTTTACACAAGAAATCTGAGACAATTGCCTACAACTTTCATGTTTACAACTGGCTCCAATTTTGACGTTATCAATGATGTTTTGGGCAGACAAGAGAAGATAAGGATTGTCACTAAGTCAAAAGTTGGCCACCCACTTATCAATTAGTCATCAAATCAATAGTTCCCAATTTTGGCCTATAAAAGGAGGCATTTGCCATGCATTTAGGCATCTTGGTTTCCAGATCAAGATCATGCTCTTCCTTTCTCTCTTTTTATTTTTTATAATGCTTATGCTTTACTTTCATTAATATCAAGTTTATGCCTTTCATTTCCTTTTCTTTACTTAGTTAACTTTTATGTTCTTATTTTGTTTATCTATTTTGCTTTCTTTCATTATGTCTAGCTAAGTTAGTTATGTCAAGGTGAAAAGGTTACACTAATGGTGTAAGAATAAGTATAATGTAAACTTAATATGGACTTTAATATTTGATACTAACATGTTTTATATTTGTTATCTTGTTCACTCTTTAATACTTTGCTTGTTAAATGACTACTCTTGATTTATGTTGTATAACACTTGGTACAACAAATGCTTGGCACTTTCATAGTTCATACTGTATGGTATAACCGACACCTGAGCTATGAAAGGAACTTGATTTGTTGTTAACATAAGTTATAGTCATGAATGCTTGACGAGATTTACTAGTATTAGCATTAATTGAATAAGATGACTAATGTAATCATGTTAACAATATATAATCTGATTGGAACCTCCTTTGTGTGGGGTTTCCAATTGAATAATAAGAGTTTATACTATACTTGTTTGACATACCATTAGTGGAATCTCTAACCTTGACATTTGTTATTATTATTGTTTAATCCTTACATTAATATTTCATCTCTAAGTTCTCATCATCATCATCTTCTTCTTCTTCTTTTTCTTTATTATTATTATTATTATTATTATTATTATTATTATTATTATTATTATTACTACTACTACTACTACTAGTACTATTATTACTACTACTACTACTACTACTACTACTACTACTACTACTACTACTACTACTACTACTTTGTTGTTACTATTATTATTGTTGTTGTTATTATTATTGTTGTTGTTATTGTTATTGTTATTGTTGTTGTATTATTGTTATTTATAATTTGTATAATTAACCTCCCTGTGGTTCGACCCTGGTCTTGCCGGGTTATTTATTACTTCGACACTCCTGCACTTGGGAGAAGACATCAATCTTTTAGTCGTGTCAGTGGTGAAGTGCCTTCTAGTGGGAACTTGTCAATATTCTCCAATACTAGACGACCCACACCTAAAAATGTCGTAAGAGGAAGATACTTGTTGGAAATAGAGTTCAAACAAGCACACTATGTTCTATTTAATTGTGATGAGCTGAAAACAAGAAAACAAATACAAAACATGTTAGTATCAAACATTAAAGTCCATATTGAGTTTACACTATACTTATTCTTACACAATTAGTGTAACCTTTTCACCTTGACATAATAAACTTAGCTAGACATAATGAAAGAAAGAAAAATAAATAAACAAAATAAGAACATGAATAAGATTAAAGTTAACTAAGTAAATGCAAGGAAATGAAAGGCATAAACTTGATATTAATGAAAGTAAAACTAAGTAAATGCAAGGAAATGAAAGGCATAAACTTGATATTAATGAAAGTAAAGCATAAACATTACAAAAAATACAAAGAGAGAAAGCAAGAGCATGATCTTGATCTGAAACCCAAGATGCCTAAATGCATGGCAAATGCCTCCTTTTATAGGCCAAAATTGGGAACTATTGATTTGATAACTAATTGATGAGTGGGTAGCCAACTCTTGAATTGGTGACAATCCTTATCTTCTCTTGTCTGCCCAAAACGTCATTGCTAACATCAAAATTGTAGCCACTCGAAAACATGAAAGTTGTAGGCAATTGTCTCAGCTTTCTTGTTAAAAAATTCAGCTCATTTAGACTTCTAGAACTTCAGATATGGCCAAAATACTGAATAGTGCTCGGGCTGGAGGACAGCTTCGGGCTTCTTTGTTGTTGCAATAATTTGGACTTGAAAATGGCCTTTTCAGATCTTGGGCTCCTATGAAAGTTGTAGGCCTATGTCTTACCTTTCCATCCATATAAAGTAGACCTAAATCTGAGATCTATAGCTCTAGATATGACCCAATTACCGAACAGTGTTCCGGTTTGGATTGCACCGACATCTCTTTTCTAATTTTGGTCATCTCTTTGCCCTTGCAATTTAAGTTCTTAAAGTCATCAATCAATCCTTTCATTTATGTGATAGGGCTGCATTTAAAATGAACATTTACCACAAATTAAAGGTATCTTAAATTATTAGATATATTATTATAAAACATGCTTTAGTTAAGGAGTTATTGATACTTCAAGTGCAAAATGATGATATAAAACCATGATAAAAATGCACTTTTAAGTACTAATCACACCCCCCAACCAGCTTATTACTAGTCCCTAGTAATCAAAGCGTTAAAATAGAAAAACAATTTGCAAATTCCACAAAGCAAGGTATTCATCATTTAACTTCCATTAATCTATCCAGATAAACAAACTCTCATTAAATTTATATATCTGCTCAATACCTCTTAATAAGCTATTCATAAACCTTTCTTTTGTGCTCAATGTATCAACACATAATTATGGGGCTTTTCTTGGAAGAAAACAAATTTTTTGTTCTAATGGTTAAGGTTAACTTCCTTGGGTTAGGATTATTATTTTTGTCTTTTTTTTCTTCTTTTTTTTTAAAAAATATATATACATATAATTGAAAAATACCATGCATCTTTAACCCATGTAATGAGCTTTCAGCTAATGACTCCCAGACTAGTTGGTCTTAGGGCATTAGGTGTTAAGACACCCCTACGAGCTTAGTAACTCGGGTCGCAGATACTAATATGTAGATAGTGCAATGTTTGATTCCCTTAAGCTTTTCTCCTCAACCCATATAACAAGCGTTGGACCAATAGCTCCCAAGTCAGTTGACTTTAGGGTATTAGGTGTTAAAACACCCCTTTGGGCTTAATTGCTTAGGTTAGGGAGGCTACGAAAAACTTATCTACATTTTTATTATTATCATTTTTTTCTTTTTTATTTTTTTTATTTATATACAATCCCTTTCCCTTAGTTGTTACCTTTAACAAAAGAACATAAATAATGTAGTAATCCAATATGCAACCCACAATCATATGTTAAAGTGTGTGTGTGTAAATTAAGGTTTAAGAATACATGTTAAATAAGTATATGAGCAGAATTAAATGTTAAATAAGTATGTGAGCAGAATTAAGTGATAACAATGCGAGAGTTTGTAAATCTGAATATTTCAAGAAGTATTATAATAGACCTTGTTAAGAATGGTTACTAAGATGCGCCTCAAGAATCAATTTAACAAAAGAGCTCCTTTACTCTGCCATCCTAGTAACAACAATTATGCACATGCTTTATGAAATGGAAAATAATTTTTTTTTTATCAACTACTACCCTCTCCCCCCAACCAAAACGAGACATTGTCCTCAATGTTCTAAGGTAGAAAGATAGAGTATAGAAGATATCACCTGAAATAACAAACATTGACAAACCTGAAACACACTTAAACAAAAATAACAAATAACAAAACACAATAATAAAACAAAACAACACAAAAATTACAAATGAAGACTCAAATCTAATCTAAGCTTTTTACGGCTTTCCTTAGATGACCAATTTATACGATTCATGGAGGGATCAATTATAGGAATGAAAGATTGTAGTTGGTCAATCAGTTGTTCAGCAGTAGCAGCAGAGATTATGATTTGTCATGCAGAAGATGTTAGAAATTCGTGTTCCACAACATGATCAAGAAAAGACAACAACTTATCATAATAACCATTAACATTTAACAAACCTATAGGTTTATGGTGAATGTGCAGTTGGGCCCAAGAGAAAATATGAAAGATCTCTTCCAATGTGCCTAGACCACCTGATAAAGCAATGAAGGCATCAGCATGGTTAAACATTGCATTCATTCGAGCTGACAATGTGGAGACTTGAAGTTCCTCTCCAATTGTTTTTCCAATGATGTCCCCTTGTGCTAAAGCTTCGGGGACGACCCCCAAAACTTGACTACCTCTTAAAAATGCAGCTATTGACACACCTCCCATTAACCCAAGACTGCCTCCCCCATACACTAAATGAATCTTTCTCTCAGCTAGCACTTGACCAAGATGATTTGCTGATTCTAAAAACTCCTTTTCTTTCCCAGGACTAGATCCACCGAAAACACAAATATTTCTTATATGATGACTTGAGGAACTTGCCATTTCTACACACTTCTGTATTTGTTGAATGTATGGGTTGAGTAGAAATGAAAGGAAGGAAGAGAGGGTTTTATAGATGAGAAATTAGAAAGGCAATCATAACACCTATATGTAGGCCAGCTGAAGTCTCACTCTCTCTCTCTTTCTCTTTATTTATTTACTTTAGAAAAAGCATGTGTATGTACAGGTAGTTGTGATTGTGGCTCACATCTTCCCTTGGTTTTACGTCCAAGAACGGCTTAAACGCCCTTTATGGGTCGCGGATAGGCTTCGCATCCAGTTTTCTTAAAAACTGGCAAATAGGGTTTTTTTTTTGTCAGATTCCCAAGACTAAGTCGATCATGTTCTTTATGAAATAGTGGCCATAAATAATGAATTGCACGATGCACATCTCCACTAGGATGCGTCTCAAAAGTCAATAGAAGATTATCTAAAGACTCCTTACTCAGGCCATCCTTAATGAATTGTATTTTATCTTCACGGTTTATAGATACCATTCCTAAAGAACGACATTGTGTATAACAAGTCCATCTAGCACATTGATGACAGACTTTCAGTCGTTTTACACGACGTTTCTTTGCAAAAGTGCTTTTACCTCTTCCAGGCATGTGTGACATGAAGGAGTTAGAGGACTCACCTGATAATCGGACCTTTGCTTCAATCAACCAGCGAATATCTTCAGGAATTCCATGATTCATTAACAATCTCAATCTTTCACATCCAGCATGGTAAATTTTTGTAACCGCATTCTGAGGTAGAGCGGGAAAATACTTTCTCAATTTTTCAAGATTAGTGTCCATTTTCAAATGAGAATTGGAAGTGAGATTCAAATAGTTGCACAAATATATACATAAATATCAGTTATTGTGGGAAACTGAAAGAACCGACTTAAGTCACGGAGTACCGTTGTCCGCCATTTGACCGGGGTGAGAGAAATTAGCAAAAATCTTTCAAAAAGAAACACAAAAACAATGTGAGAAAAACAAAATAATCAACCTGTATCTACAAGATCATTCCAACTAGTTGATTCATTTTCACTAGGAAAATTATCAAAGTAAGCTTTCAAACGATGTCCATTTTCCTTAAAATTATTATCATTCATTGAATTCTCAATATCACAGGCCCCATAAGAATTGTTCCATCTTGATCTTAGCTCTCTAGGGAATGCATAAAGTTGAGAATTATAAAACAAAACTTTTTGACCAGTATCAACTTTATGACAATTTTCATAAGTTTTGCAGAATGCATGCTTGTCCTTGAACATGGTGGGCCAATAAAATCCATTTTAAAAGATTTTTGCAGCTATCATTTTTGACGAGAAATAACTTCCACATGCTTCAGAATGACAAAGTTTAATGACACTACTTACCTCATTGTCGGGAATGAATCTTTGAAATATTTGATCAGGACAATATTTGAATAAGTTAGGGTCATCACAATAAAAATTCTTCACTTCGTTCAAAAACTTTTCTTTGTCTTGAGTACTCTAATCAGCTGGCAAATCTCCTAAAGCAAGAAAATTGATATTTTTATCATACCAAGGCATTGGACTAAGAGAAAGTAAGGATTCATTAGGAAAGTAATCATCGATTAGTGTGATGTCAGATGTCGAATCTGTTATCACTTTTGACAAAAGATTCGCATCAATATTTTTGGTGCTTGTTTCATCCATGATTTCTTCCTCCGAATAAATCATTTGCAAATCTTCATATTCATCCAATTCATTTTTACTTAAAGTAGATTCAAGTTGATCATAAACTAATTCGTCAATATGATCTACTTCTTGTAAATCATTATCATCTCCAGATTGCTTGCAAATGTTGAAAATATTCATCTCCAATGTCATGTTTCCAAATGATAGCTTCATCAGTCCATTCCTACAATTAATCAATGCGTTAGAGGTTGCAAGAAACGGACGTCCTAAAATAACAGGAAATGAATTACATGCTTCAACAGGTTCTGTGTCCAAGACAATAAAATCCACAGGATAAATGAATTTATCGACTTGTACTAACACATCTTCAATTATTCCTCTAGGCACTTTTACAGATCTATCGGCAAGTAAAAGAGATATAGAAGTTGGTTTTAACTCACCTAGATTGAGACTCTGAAAAACTGAATATGCTAGTAAATTCACACTAGCTCCAAGATCAAGTAAGGCTCTTTCAATTTTTTTTTCTCTAATAAAGCAAGAAATTGTAGGACAACCAGGGTCTTTATATTTCAAAGCATTATTGTTTTGAAGAATAGAACTTACTTGTTCGGCTAGAAAGGCTTTCTTTTTCACATTCAGTTTCCTCTTCACAGTGCATAGATCTTTCAAAAATTTAGCATAGGAAGGAACATGTTTAATAGCATCCAGCAAAGGTATATTGATCCTTACCTGTTTGAAAATTTCAAAAATTTCAGAGTTGTGATTGACTTTCCTTTGTTTGGTCATGGCTTGAGGAAATGGAAGTGCCGGCGGAGAATTAGTCTTTCCTTTGCAATTTTCAGATTCAACCCCTTCCTTACCCTCAGAGATTGACTCATCATCTTTCTCATAAGGTTCAAGAGAGGGTTTTTCAATAACCTTACCACTGCGTCATAAGGTTCAAGAGAGGGTTTTTCAATAACCTTACCACTGCGTAAAGTAGTGACTGATTTGACTTGATCCATGTGTTTTCTTCTTACTTTTATTCTATTCCTACACGTGCATGAGAGTGTGGTCACGTACATCAAGTGCTAGACTTTATAGGGTATCCTCATCATTTTCAGAAAATATGGTCGAAGAAGATAATTAATCACTTCATAATGAGAATAATGAGAATAACCGTGTTAGAACACTTAGAGACCACATGAATCCCACAAGAACAAGTGCACCATCATGCATAGTTTTTCCTCCTAATGCATCTCATTTTAATTTTAAGCTAGGCATTATTCAACTTTTACCTTCTTTTCATGGCTTAGAATTGGAAAATCCATACTTGCATTTAAGGGAATTTGAGGATGTTTGCAACACATATAATAATTTAAATTATAGCATGAACACCATCAGATTAAAAAATTTTCCTTTTTCATTAAAAGACAAAGCTAAAACATGGCTAAAAAATTTGAGAACAGGATCCATTCGTGCTTGGGATGAAACGCAATGACTGTTTTTAAAGAAGTTTTTCCCATCTCATAGAACAAACTCTTTCAAAAGACAAATCACCACTTTCTCTAAAAAACCAGGAGAAACATTTTACCAATGTTTGGATAGGTATCGAGACTTGTTTAATACTTGCCCTCATCATGGTTTTGAAACATGGAGGTTGGTTTAACATTTTTATGAAGGGTTAACCCCTAGAGATAGGCAAATGGTTGAATTGATGTGCAATGGGACTTTTGAAGATAAAGACCCTGATGAAGCAATGGAGTACTTAGACTTGTTAGCTGAAAATGCTGAAAATTGGGACACCGCGGGTATTTATGAGGCACCGAGTAAAACTCAACCTCATACATCTAGTGGAGGTATGTATAACCTTAGGGAAGATCATAACCTTCAAGCTAAGGTTGCATCTTTAGCTAGAAAAGTCGAGGCACTAGAATTGAAAAAGAGTGGTCGATTAAAATCTATTGAAAACATTGTGTGTCACATATGTGAAACAAATGAACAGTCAACCACTAATTGTCCAACCTTGCCTTCTTTTAAGGAATGTTTCCATGAACAAGTCCATGCTTTAAACAGTTTCCAAAGGGCCAACCATAACCCATAGTCCCAAACATACAACCCTGGTTGGAGAAATCACCCAAATTTCAGTTGGAAGAGTGATAATAACAATGCACAAACTTCACAACCACCATTTCAAGCACACCATAATTTCCAAAATTCTCATGGATATACACCTCCTTATGCTCCACCTCCTAGAAGAAATCTTAGGGAAACATTGCATGCATTCATTGAAAAGCAAGAGACAATCAATACTCAACTTGATCAAAACATGACAGATTTTAAAGATACTCTTGCAAAATAGACATCTACTCTCTATTTCCAAGAGAAAGGTAAGTTTCCATCTCAACCACAACAAAATCCTAAAGGGCAATACAATGCAAATGCAAGTAGTTCCGGAAGCCACCTCACACGACGAAAAGATTGATGTCTTCTCCCAAGTGCAAGAGTGTTGAAGTAATAAATAACCCGGCAAGATCAAGGTCGAACCACAGAGAGATTAATTGTACAAATTATAAATAACAATAATACAACAACAATAATAACAACACCAACAACAATAATAATACTAATAACAATAATAACAATAACAATAATAATAGTAGTAGTAGTAATAATAATAATAATAATAAAGAAAAAGAAGGAGAAGAAGAAGAAGAAGATGAGAACTTTGAGATGGAATATTAATATAACGATTAAATAATGATAATAACAAATGTCAAGGTTAGAGGATCCACTAATGGTATGTCAAACAAGTATAGTATAAACTCTTATTATTCAATTGGAAACCACACACAAAGGAGGTTCCAAGCAGATTATAGATTGTTAATATGATTACATTAGTCATCTTATTCGCTTAATGCTAATACTTGTAAATCTCGTCAAGCATTCATGATTATAATCTATGTTAACAATAAATCAAGTTCCTTTCATAACTCAGGTGTCGGTTATACCATACAGTATGGGCTATGAAAGTGCCAAGCATTTGTTGTACCAAGTGTTATACAACATAAATCAAGATTAGTCATTTAACAAGCAAAGTATTAAAGAGTGAACAAGATAACAAATACAAAACATGTTAGTATGAAACATTAAAGTCCATATTAAGTTTACACTATACTTATTTATACACCATTAGTGTAACCTTTTCACCTTGACATAATAAACTTAGCTAAACATAATAAAAGAAAGAAAAATAAATAAACAAAATAAGATAAAAGTTAACTAAGTAAAGGAAAGGAAATGAAAGGCATAAACTTGATATTAATGAAAGCAAAGCATAAACATTATAAAAAATACAAAGAGAGAAAGCAAGAGTATGATCTTGATCTGGAAACCAAGATGCCTAAATGCATGGCAAATGCCTCCTTTTATAGGCCAAAATTGGGAACTATTGATTTGATGACTAATTGATGAGTGGGTGGCCAACTCTTGACTTGGTGACAATTCTTATCTTCTCTTGTCTGCCCAAAACGTCATTGATAACGTCAAAATTGGAGCCACTTGAAAACATGAAAATTCTAGGCAATTGTGTAAAAAATTCAGCTTATTTTGACTTGTAGAACTCCAAATATGGCCAAAATACTGAATAGTGCTCGGGCTAGAGGACAGATTCGGGCTTCTTTGTTGTTGCTACAATTTGGACTTGAAAATGGCCTTTTTAGATCTTGGGCTACATATGAAAGTCATAGGCCTATGTCTTAGCTTTCCATCCATATAAATTAGACCTAAATCTGAGATCCATAGCTCCAGATATGACCCAATTACCGAATAGTGTTCCGGTTTGGATTGCACCGACATCTCTTTTCTAATTTTGGTCATCCCTTTGCCCTTGCAATTTGGTTAAACATTGCATTCATTCGAGCTGACAATGTGGAGACTTGAAGTTCCTCTCCAATTGTTTTTCCAATGATGTCCCCTTGTGCTAAAGCTTCGGGGACGACCCCCAAAACTTGACTACCTAGAAGACATCAATCTTTTAGTCGTGTCAGACTACCTTCTAAAAATGCAGCTATTGACACACCTCCCATTAACCCAAGTGACACGACGAAAGGATTGATGTCTTCTCCCAAGTGCAGGAGTGTCGAAGTAATAAATAACCCGGCAAGACCGGGGTCGAACCACAGGGAGGTTATTTGTACAAATTATAAATAACAATAATAAAACAACAATAACAACAACAACAATAGTAACAGTAATAATAATAATAATAATAGTAGTAGTAGTAGTAGTAGTAGTAGTAATAATAATAATAATAATAATAATAATAATAATAATAAAGAAAGAGAAGAAGAAGAAGATGATGATGATGAGAACTTAGAGATGAAGAGAAGAAGAAGAAGATGATGAGAACTTTAAGATGGAATATTAATGTAAGGATTAAGCAATAATAATAACAAATGTCAAGGTTAGAGGTTCCACTAATGGTATATCAAACAAGTATAGTATAAACTCTTATTATTGAATTGGAAACCACACACAAAGGAGGTTCCAATCAGATTATATATTGTTAACATGAATACATTAGTCATCTTATTCAATTAATGCTAATACTTGTAAATTTCGTTAAGCATTCATGATTATAACTTATGTTAACAACAAATCAAGTTCCTTTCATAGCTCAGGTGTCGGTTATACCATACATTATGGGCTATGAAAGTGCCAAGCATTTGTTGTACCAAGTGTTATACAACATAAATCAAGATTAGTCATTTAACAAGCAAAGTATTAAAGAGTGAACAAGATAACAAATATAAAACATGTTAGTATCAAACATTAAGGTCCATATTAAGTTTACATTATACTTATTCTTACACCATTAGTGTAACCTTTTCACCTTGACATAATTAACTTAGCTAGACATAATGAAAGAAAGGAAAACAAATAAACAAAATAAGAACATAAACTTGATATTAATGAAAGGCATAAACTTGATATTAATGAAAGCAAAGCATAAACATTACAAAACATACAAAGAGAGAAAGGAAGAGCATGATCTTGATCTGGAACCCAAGATGCCTAAATGCATGGCAAATGCCTCCTTTTATAGGCCAAAATTGGGAACTATTGATTTGATGACTAATTGATAAGTGGGTAGCCAACTTTTGACTTGGTGACAATCCTTATCTTCTCTTGTCTGCCCAAAACGTCATTGATAACGTCAAAAATGGAGCCAGTTGCAAACATGAAAGTTATAGGCAATTGTCTCAGCTTTCTTGTGTAAAAGCTTCAGCTCATTTGGACTTCTAGAACTCCAGATATGGCCAAAATACCGAACAGTGCTCGGGCTGGAAGACAGATTCGGGCTTCTTTGTTGTTTCTACAATTTGGACTTGATAATGGACTTTTTAGATCTTGGGCTCCATATGAAAGTTGTAGGCCTATGTCTTACCTTTCCATCCATCTAAATTGGACCTAAATCTGAGATATATAGCTCCAGATATGACCCATGTACCGAACAGTGTTCCGGTTTGGATTGCACCGACATCTCTTTTCTAAGGTTGGCCATCTCTTTATCCTTGCAATTTAAGTTCTTCAAGTCATCAATCAATCCTTTCATTTATGTGATAGGCCTACATTAAAAATAGACATTTACCACAAATTAAAGGCATCTTATATTATTAGATATATTATTATAAAACATGTTTCGGTTAAGGAGTTATTGATACTTCAAGTGCAAAATGATGATATAAAACCATGATAAAAATGCACTTTTAAGTACTAATCACCAAGACTGCCTCCCCCATACACTAAATGAATCTTTCTCTCAGCTAGCACTTGACCAAGATAATTTGCTGATTCTAAAAAATCCTTTTCTTTCCCAGGACTAGATTTACAGAAAACACAAATATTTCTTATATGATGACTTAAAGAACTTGCCATTTCTACACAGTTCTGTATTTGTTGAATGTATGGGTTGAGTAGAAATGAAAGGAAGGAAGAGGGGATTTTATAGATGAGAAATTAAAAAGCTAATCAAACCACCTATATGTAGGCCAGCTGGAGTCTTACACACACACTTTCTCTCTCTTTATTTATTTCTTTTTTTTTAAAAAAAAAAAGCATATGTATAGGTGGTTGTGATTGTGGCTCACATCTTCCCTTGGTTTTACGTCTAAGAACAGCTTAAACGCCCTCTATGGGTCGGGGATAGGCTTCCCATCTAGTTTTCTTAAAAACTAGCAAACAGGGTCTTTTTTAGTCAGATTCCCAAGACTATGTCAAGCATGTTCTTTATGAAAATGGGTTCATAAGTCATGAATTGCACGATACTTATCTCGACTATGATGAGACTTAAGAGTCAATAGAAGATTATCTACAGACTCTTTGTGTTTTGAAATAAATCCCACCTTTTGACAATTTTCACAGTTTTTACGGAATGCATGTGACTCCTTGAATATGGTGGGCTAGTAAAATCCACGTTGTAAGATTTCTACAGTCCTTTTTTTTGACGAGAAATGATCCCCACGTGCCTTACAGTGACAAAATTTAATGAAATTACTTACCTCATTATCGGGAAAGCATCTTTGAAATATTTGATCAGGACGATAATTGAATAAGTAAGGGTCATCCCAATAAAAGTTTTGCACGTTGCTCAAAAAATTTCTTTTGTCTTCAGTACTCTAGTGAGATGGCAAAAATCCTGAAGCAAGAAAATTGATATTTTTAGCAAACCAAGGCATTGAACTAAGAGAAAGTAGAGATTCATCAGGAAAAGAATAATTGATTGGTGTGATGTCGGGTGTCGAATCTGTTGTCACTTTTGATAAAAGATCCGCATCAACATTTTCGATGCCTTTTTCATCATCGATGTCTTCTTGATTGGTCATGGCATGAGGAAATGGAAGTGCTGGCAGGGAATCAATCTTTTCCTTGCAATATTCAGATTCAACCCCTTCCTTACCCTTAGAGATTGACTCATCATCTTTCTCACAAGGTTCAAGAGTGGGTTTTTTAATAACCTTACCACTGCGAAGAGTGATGACTGATTTGACTTGATCCATGTGTTGACTTCCAAAACTACTTGCATTTGCATTGTATCGCCCCTTGGGATTTTACTATGGTTGAGATGGAAACTTACCTTTCTCTTGAAAATTGAGAGCAGATGTGAATTTTGCAAGAGTATCTTTAAAATCTGTTATGCTTTGAGCAAGTTGAGTGTTGATTGTCTCTTGCTTTTCAATGAATGCATACAACGTTTCCTCAAGATTTCTTCTAGGAGGTGGAGCATAAGAAGGTGCATATCCATGAGAATTTTGGAAATTATGGTGTGCTTGAAACTGTGGTTATGAAGTTTTTGCATTGTCACTCTTCCAACTGAAATTTTGGTGATTTCTCCAACCAGGGTTGTATGTTTGCATATATGGGTTATGATTGGGTCTTTCAAAACTATTTAAAGCATGGGCTTGTTCATGGAGACGTTCCTTAAAAGAAGGCAAGGTTGGACAATTACTGGTTGAGTGTTCATTTGTTTCACATATTTGACATACAATGTTTTCAATAGATTTAAATTGACCACTCTTTTTCAATTCTAGTGCCTCGACTTTTCTAGCTAAAGATGCAAACTTAGCTTGGAGGTCATGATCTTCCCTAAGGTTGTACATACCTCTACTAGATGTATGAGGTTGAGTTTTACTCGGTGCCTCATAAATACCCGCGGTGTCCCAATTTTAAGCATTTTCAGCTAACAAGTCTAAGTATTCCATTGCTTCATTAGGGTCTTTATCTTCAAAAGTTCCATTGCACATCAATTCAACCATTTGCCTATCTCTAGGTGTTAACCCTTCATAGAAATGTGAAACCAATCTCCATGTTTCAAAACCATGATGAGGGCAAGTACTAAGCAAGTCTCGATACCTATCCCAACATTGGTAAAATGTTTCTCCTTGTTTTTGAGTGAAAGTGGTGATTTGTCTTTCGAAAGAATTTGTTCTATGAGATGGGAAAAACTTCTTTAAAAACTGTTGTTGCATTTCATCCTAAGCACGAATGGATCCTGGTCTTAAATTTTGTAGCCATGTTTTAGCTTTATCTTTTAATGAAAAAGGAAAAAGCTTTAATCTGATAAGGAAAAAGCTTTAATCTTTAGCTTTATCTTTTAATGAAAAAGGAAAAAGCTTTAATCTAATGGTGTGCATGCTACAATTTAAATTATTATGTGTTGCAGACCTCCTCAAATTCCCTTAAATGCAAGTATGGATTTTCCAATTCTAAGCCATGAAAATAAGGTAAAAGTTGAATAATATCTGGTTTAAAATTAAAATGAGATGCATCGGGAGGAAAAACTATGCATGATGGTGCACTTGTTTTTGTGGGATTCATGTGGTCTCTAAGTGTTCATTCTCATTATTCTCATTATGAAGTGATTGATTATCTTCTTCCACCATATTTTTTGAAAATGATGAGGATATCCTACAAAGTCTACCACTTGATGTACGTGACCACACTCTCATGCACATGTAGGAATAGAATAAAAGGAAGAAGAAAACAAAAGAAGAAGAAACAAGAGAAAAGAAACAAAGCTATATAAAAGAAAATTGAAAAGAGAAAATAAAATAAATATTATAATTTATACAAAACTTACCTCCCCGGCAACGGTGCCAAAAACTTGACACGACTAAAAGATTGATGTCTAATGCATTGATTAATTATAGGAATGGATTGATGAAGCTATCATTTGGAAACATGACATTGGAGATGAATATTTTCAACATTTGCAAGCAACCTGAAGATGATAATGATTTACAATAAGTAGATCATATTGACGAATTAGTTTATGATCAACTTGAATCTACTTTAAGTAAAAATGAGTTGGATGAATCTGAAGATTTGCAAATGATTTATTTTGAGGAGGAAATCACGAATGAAAAACACACTGAAAAGGTTGATGTAGATCTTTTGTCAAAAGTGACAACAAATTCGACATTTGACACCAATCGATGATTACTGATTGTGCATCAAAAGTGTCATTAAGTCTCTTATTTTACATATGTATTTATTGTTTTTATTTGGTTGTTTTTATAATAATTGATGTGTTTTTTAGTAATGAAGTTTGTTTTAATGTTTCGATAGGTTTTTGGAGCTTAAATGAATTAATTCACAAAATTCAACGTCGGAATTCAGAACAAAGAATTGAAGAGACATTTAGTTGAAGATTGAAGCAAATCTTGGTTCAAATAAGTGCTCCAAATTTGTCCCAAAAATCAATTCTATTCCAATTCTAGAAAAGAATATCATATGATTTATTTCAAGCCCAAACTTGCCTTATGTTGTGTGCAAACTTCAACCATTAAACACTCAAGGTTTCAATGTCAATCTTAGCCCAAATAATAAGTACATTTGTATACTTATTTGATGCTCAAATTCAGCCCAAAATCAGCCCCAAATCAGCCCTAAATCAACCCCAAATCAACCCAAACACAATCCATGATCTTACATGTCCACACAACAAATAACAATTGATTTATTTTGGGCAATCCATTGATCCAAGAAGGCAAGCACATGGATGGAAAGCTGGAGGGGATATTTTAACATTATTTTGGGTCAAAAAGAAGAAGGACACCTCATAAATGAGGAAGAAAAACGTGCACCAAAGTAGTTGTAAAGCTGTCTTGATTTGATTTTTCAGAACACCTTTCGGTGTTTTGCCCATAACTTTTGACTCAGGTGTCCAAATGAGATGTTCTTTAATGATCTGGAAAGGTGACAGAATTGCCAATAAATATGTCTCTAATATACTTCTCCAAAACAAGCTTCTAAGAGGGTCGAATTGCTGTCCAAAGTTAGAGTCAGATTTGTGTCTGAATTTTTTCTGAAATTGTATTGTGTTCTTCTTTATAGATTTCGGTTCTTTAGTTTGTAAAACTTATTTTTTCAGTTGGATTCAAGTTCTTTCATGTTTATTGAAGTGTTCTTATATATAATCATGGTTGGCTAAACTCTTTCTTGGATCCAAATCAAGGATAATGGTGATTGAGGTGAGTTCTTTAGGATATGAATGAATCTTAATGTTTATCTTCTTATTTTCTTCATGAATGATTTATTATTGTAAAGAAATTTTAGAAATCATTTAGGTAATGTTATAATCTTGAATTTTTATGCACAAACTTTAGTTTTGGTATAGAGATTGCTTGATTCAATGTCTTACTTAATATGAAAGTACTTGTTCATTCTTAAGCAATAATCAATCTTCATCTTTCTAATCTTCATTGTAATATCTTCCGATCTAATATCACCATCGTTGAGATTAGGTTGAGTTATCTTATATATGTTGAAGAAATCACCAATACATCACCATTAAAATTGATTTGGACCAAGACTTACTTTTCTTGTCATTTAAAATCTATTTACATTTTTTTTATCTTTGAAAACAAATCCATCAATTATTTTCAACCAAGTTATTGTTAATTTAATTTCTCTTGAGTTTTTTTTTGTTACTTAGCTTAATTTCCAGATCTAGCTCTCTGTGGATATGACCTCGATCTTACCGAGTTAATTGCTACATCGCACACTCGTGCACTTGCGAGTTAAAACAAGCCGGTCATAAAAAGCGGTCAAGCAGTCATGACTTAAGAAAATGGAAGTACTGGCAGGGAATCAGTCGTTTCTTTGCAATTTTCAGATTCAACCCCTTCCTTACCTTTAGATATTGACTCATAATCTTTCTCATAAGATTCAAGAGTGGGTTTTTCAATAACCTTACCACTGCGAAGAGTAGTGACTAATTTGACTTGATCCATATGTTGGCTTCCGGAACTACTTGCATTTGCATTGTATTGCCCCTTGGGATTTTGTTGTGGTTGGATGGAAACTTACCTTTCTCTTGAAAACTGAGAGCAGATGTCTGTTTGAGATGGAAACTTACCTTTCTCTTGGAAACTGAGAGCAGATGTTAATTTTGCAAGAGTATCTTTAAAATCTGTCATGTTTTGAGCAAGTTGAGTATTGATTGTCTCTTACTTTTCAATGAATGCATGCAATGTTTCCTCAATATTTCTTGTAGGAGGTGGAGGATAAGGAGGTGCATATCCATGAGAATTTTGGAAATTGTGGTGTGAAGTTTATACATTGTTATTATCACTCTTCCAGCTAAAATTTAAGTGATTTCTCCAACCAAGGTTGTATGTTTGTGAGTATGAGTTGTGGTTGGCCCTTTGAAAATTGTTTAAAGCATAGGCTTGTTCATGGAGACATTCCTTAAAAGAAGGCAAGGTTGGATAGTTATTGGTTGAGTGTTCATTTGTCTCACATATTTGACACGCAATGTTTTCAACAGATTTTAATTGACCACTCTTTTTCAATTCTAGTGCCTCGACTTTTCTAACTAAAGATGCAAACTTGGCTTGGAGGTCATGATCTTCCCTTAGGTTGTACATACCACCGCTAAATGTATGAGGTTGAGTTTTACTCGGTGCCTCATAAGTACCCGCGGTGTCCCAATTTTGAGCATTTTCAGCTACCAAGTCTAAGTACTCCATTGCTTCATCAGGGTCTTTATCTTCAAAAGTTCCATTGCACATCAATTCAACCATTTACCTATCTCTAAGTGTTAACCCTTCATAAAAATATGAAACCAATCTCCATGTTTCAAAACCATGATGAGGGCAAGTATTTAGCAAGTCTCGATACCTATCCCAACATTGGTAAAATGTTTCTCTTGGTTTTTGAGTGAAAGTTGTGATTTGTCTTTTGAAAATGTTTGTTCTGTGAGATGGGAAAAACTTCTTTAAAAACTGTTGTTGTATTTCATCCCAAACAAGAATGGATCCTGGTCTCAAATTTTGTAGCCATATTTTAGCTTTATCTTTTAATGAAAAAGAAAAAAGTTTTAATATGATGGTGTTCATGCTACAATTTGAATCATTATATGTGTTACAAACCTCCTCAAATTCTCTTAAATACAAGTATGAATTTTCTAATTCTAAGCTATGAAAAGAAGGTAAAAGTTGAATAATACTTGGCTTAAAATTAAAATGAGATACATCAAGAGAAAAAACTATGCATGATGGTGCACTTGTTCTTGTGGGATTCATGTTGTCTCAAAGTGTTCTAACATGGTTATTCTCATTATTCTCATTATGAAGTGATTGATTATCTTCTTCGGTTATATTTTTTAAAAATGATGAAGATACCCTACAAAGTCTACCACTTAATGTACATGACCACGCTCTCATGCACGTGTAGGAATAGAATAAAAGAAAAAAGAAAACAAAAGAAGAAGAAAGAAGAGACAAGAAACAAAGTTATATACAAGAAAGTAAAAAGAGAAAAGAAAATAAATGCTATAATTTGTACAAGAACTTACCTCCCTGGCAACGAAGCCAAAAACTTAACATGACTAAAAGATTGATGTCTTCTCCCAAGTACAGGAGTGTCGAAGTAATAAATAACCCGGCAAGACCGTGGTCGAACCACAGGGAGGTTAATTGTACAAATTATAAACAACCCACAAGGAGGTTAATTGTACAAATTATAAATAACAATAATACAACAACAATAACAATAACAACAACAAGAATAATAATAGTAATAACAATAATAATAATGATGATGATGATGATGATAATAATAATAATAATAATAATAATAAAGAAAAAGAAGGAGAAGAAGAAGAAGATGATGAGAACTTTGAGATAGAATATTAATGTAAGGATTAAACAATAATAATAACGAATGTCAAGGGTAGAGGTTCCACTAATGGTATGTCAAACAAGTATAGTATAAACTCTTATTATTCAATTGGAAACCACACACAAAGGAGGTTCCAATCTGATTATAGATTGTTAACATGATTACATTAGTCATCTTATTCGATTAATGTTAATACTTGTAAATCTCATCAAGCATTCATGATTATAACTTATGTTAACAACAAAACAAGTTTCTTTCATAGCTTAGGTGTCGGTTATACCATACAGTATGAACTATGAAAGTGCCAAGCATTTGTTGTACCAAGTGTTATACAACATAAATCAAGATTAGTCATTTAAGAAGCAAAGTATTAAAGAGTGAATAAGATAACAAATACAAAACATGTATTTAACAAGCAAAGTATTAAAGAGTGAATAAGATAACAAATACAAAACATGTTAGTATCAAACATTAAAGTCCATATTAAGTTTACACTATACTTATTCTTACACCATTAGTGTAACATTTTCACCTTGACATAATAAACTTAACTAAACATAATGAAAGAAAGAAAAATAAATAAACAAAATAAGAACATAAATAAGATAAAAGTTAACTAAGTAAAGGAAAGGAAATGAAAGGCATAAACTTGATATTAATGAAAGCAAAGCATAAACATTACAAAAAATAGAAAGAGAGAAAGCAAGAGCATGATCTTGATCTTGATCTAGAAACCAAGATGCCTAAATGCATGGCAAATGCCTCCTTTTATAGGCCAAAATTGAAAACTATTGATTTGATGACTAATTGATGAGTGGGTGACCAACTCTTGACTTGGTAACAATCCTTATCTTCTCTTGTCTGCCTAAAACATCATTGATAACGATAAAATTGGAGCCACTTGAAAACATGAAAGTTGTAGGAAATTGTCTCAGAGTTCTTATGGAAAAAATTCAAGTCATTTGGACTTCTATAACTCCAGATATGGGCCAAACACTAAACAGTGCTAAGGTTGGAAGACAAATTCAAACTTCTTTGTTGTTGCTACAATTTGGACTTGAAAATGGCCTTTTTAGATTTCGGGCTCCATATGAAAGTTGTAGGCCTATGTCTTACCTTTCCATCCATATAAAGTAGACCTAAATCTGAGATCTACACCTCCAGATATGACCCAATTACCGAACAGTATTCTGGTTTGGATTGCACCGGCATCTCTTTTCTAAGTTTAGTCATCTCTTTGTCCTCTTAATTTCAGTTCTTAAATTCGTCAATCAATCCTTTCATTTATGTGATAGGCCTACATTTAAAATAAACATTTACCATAAATTAAAGGTATCTTATATTATTAGATATATTATTATAAAACATGCTTTAATTAAGGAGTTATTGATACTTCAAGTGCAAAATGATGACATAAAACTTTGATAAAAAATGCACTTTTAAGTACTAATCAAGAAGCCTTAAGGAAGAAGTACTTATGGACCTACCACCTAGTTTTGAGAAGGAATTTGGAAATGGAAAAGTGTGCAAACTAGTGAAGGTTCTCTATAGACTAAAACAGTCTCCGAAAGCATGGTTTGAGAGGTTTGGTAGAGTTGTAAAGCGATTTGGGTACAACCAGAGAAATTGAGACCATACACTATTTTTTAAGAACTTTAAGAAAGGAATGAATGCTATTCTAATTGTATATATTGATGACATCATTTTGACAGGAGATGATACAACCAAGATTGAAAGATTGAAAGAGGCATTGATAAAAGAATTTGAAATCAAGGACTCGATAAACTAAGGTATTTTTTGGGAATGGTATTTGCAAGGTTTGAGAGAGGGATATTTGTCTCTTTAAGTACATTTTGGATTTGTTAAAAGAAATAAGGCTAATGAACTATAAAGTAGCAGACACCCTTATAGAACCTAATTTAGAATTGGATGTTGCAAATACTGATGCACATGTGAATACGGAGTAATATTAGCGTCTTATAGGTAAGTTGATTTATCTTCCACATACCAGGCCTGACATCTCCTTTGCAGTCAATTTGGTGAGTCAATTTATGAGCTCGCCAGGCCATGAATATCATGAGGTAGTAGTGAGGATTCTAAGGTGCCTAAAGGGGACACTAGGGGGCTATTATTTGCTAATAAAGGACAACTTTAGATAAAGGTCTACGCTAACACAGACTGGGTAGGATGTATCACTGACAGGATATCAACTTTAGGCTATTGTGTGTTTATGAGTGGAAATTTAGTCACTTGGAGAAAAAAAGAAAAAGAAAGAAAAGAGTTATTGCTAGAAGCAGTGCTGAAGCTAAATTCAGAGTAGCAACACTATGAATTTGTGAAATATTATGGGTGGAAAGACTTCTTAAAGACCTAAATGTATCAATACCTTAACTTCTAAAATTACACTATGATAACAAGTCAGCAATTGCAATTGCACACAATTTAGTTCTACATGATAGAACTAAAAATATTGAAATCAACAAACATTTTATCAATGAAAAACTAGAAAGTAGACAAATTTGCATACCTGATCTATTGACTACAAAGCAAGTGGTTGATTGTCTCACTAAAGGATTGTCGGAGAACTACTTTGATAAGCTAGTGAGCAAGCTGGGCATGAAGGATATTTTCAAGCTAGCTTGAGCGGTAGAATTGGAAAACAAAATCCCTAGATTCTAGAAATTTTGGTGTTGACCAAAATCCTACAAATAGGAAACAATCCCTGTAGTTATTATGAATATTATGTTTGCTAAAAGTTTGGAATCTACACCTTAAATTAGTTCTAATTAGCTAGTATATATTCCTGTATGTTCTGTATATAATTATCATTGAAATGAAAAAAAATTTCTTTTATCTAAATATTTTATTGTTATTGTTATTATTATTATTAGCAATATCATTATTATTAATATTACCATTATTATTATTTTTATTGTTATTATTATTATTATTATCATTATTATTAAAAAAAAATAAAAGCAATGAACTTGATTTGAAGGATAAAATTGAAAATTGTAAAAACTTCGATAAAAAAGCTAAGGAAAACAATAAGAAATCAAAACAAAAAAGACCAAATTAAAATCACTATTATCAATGAAAAAATAAAAATAATAAATTTGATTTGAAGAATCAAATTGCAAGCCATAAAAACTTTGATAAAAAAATTAAAAATTAAAAGTAAAAGGATCGAATCAAAATAACTTATATATACAAATTAATAACTAAGAGTTAAATTGAAAACAAAAAAAAAACTTCAACATGAGAAAAAATAACTGAAAAACAACAATCAAATCTCAAAGATTTGAATTTAAAAATAAAATAAAATTGAAGACTATAATGTATTTACAGAGGTAAGAGAGAGAAATGAAGAAAGAAAGAAAAAGATTGTCAGTGATACACAAGCTATATTTAAAGCATATATAATAAAAGAGGAGACATTGAGAAATAATTTAAGATCGTTTTTGACAACCAAAAACTGTTGCACGTGCCACCCAAAGCGTTCGGCAGTTCCAACGCATACTTTATACGCATCAACAACTTTTTAAATAAAAAATTATAATTTTAATAGTAAATTATGTAATTATTCTTAATCAAATTAATAATTAAAAAAAAAAGAGTTTGAAAGATCAAAATACCTTTAGAAACAATGAATTAAAGGTATTGTATTTAAGAATACACATGTAATTCTATTATATGTAATTCTACTATGTATAAAAAAGAAAAAAATATCTAAATACCCGATACCATTCATTTTTTTAGCTCCTAGGATTATTTTGATTATTTTATTGTTTATGAAAACATTGAATGAAAAAAATACTCCCCAACAAATCAGTAATGACTTTAAACATATGAAAATAGTAGAATACTCTTAATCCAAAAATATTTATTTTTTCGTGAAGGACAAAATGATCCCACACAATAGTGGTGAATAGGAAAATGTGAGAGGGATTATATGAATTTTCCATGCATTTTAGTATGTTTGTTATAAAGACATGTTTGTTTGTTGTTGCTGTTTAAACAAAACACCGAACCACTCTTTCATAACTTTGTTTACGGACCAACCCGTTTCATGTTTTTTTTTTTTTTCTCAATTTGCTACCAAACTAAGACTTCATTTATGCCTTGCATTGAGGAATTGATTGAGGGCGAGAGTTATAATTTCTCTTGCTTTTGAAAGTTCAAATTGAGCTTAGGTGGTCGAGCTACATCTGAGTGTTATCATAGGCTAGGTCTGGAACCTATCTTCTTGCCAACATAATAAAATCTAATCGTCACCTAACATGTAATTGGCAGAAAACAATATCCTTTTCATGTCGTATGAGAATATTTGGCCAGGCATGCTGGGCCATAAACAACTTTTCCATCTCCATTATCTCAGGTTCGTTGATGAAACAAGGCAGGTCTTATCAGCATCCACAAAGAACTTTCAAGAAATGCAACCTCTGCGTTATGCACTTGCTTCTGTTCTGAGATCTCTTGCACCTGAATTTCTCAAGGCAAGATCCGAGAAGTTCGACCTAGGAACTAGAAAGCGACTCTTTGATCTTCTTCTTTATTGGAGTGATGACACTGGCAGCACATGGGGACAGGATGTAGTTAGTGATTACCGACGTGAAGTTGAACGCTATAAAGCCTCACAGCACAACCGATCAAAAGATTCGATAGACAAAATTTCATTTGATAAAGAACTGAACAAACAAATTGAGGCAATTCAGTGGGCTTCCATGAATGCTATGGCTTCACTTTTATAGGGGCCTTGTTTTGGTGACAATGCCAGAAAAATGACTGGTCGGGTGATATCTTGGATCAACATTTTTTTCAATGATCCTGCACCTAGGGATCCATTTGGTCACTCTCCATCAACTCCATCCTTTTCCAAGTACGTAGAAGGTGGGCGTGGAGCTGCTGGTCATGATAGACACAGGGGTGGCCACCATCGTGTTTCTTTAGCAAAATTGGCTTTAAAGAACCTTCTCCTTACAAAACTTGGAACTTTTTACTACTTGCATTGATCAGGTACTCCTTTTCCCTTTGATTGCTGTGCATGTACCACATCTTGGTAGAAATACATGCCTGGATTTATGAAGTAGCTGTTTTCATGTCTAAGTAAGAACAGAGACAACAATCTCAAATCTTGATTAGGATTAAAAATGAGATAGCTCAAGTGCACGATACCTTGGTTATGTAATAAGGTTCACAAGCCTTTTCTTTCCAGGCCCATCTACTTATCCAGCATTGCGCATAAATACTGCAGAACTAGCCAGCTTACCTTTTTGTTTAATACTAGGTCCTTAATCATACATAATGGTTTCCATCATAAGTAACTAATTAACGTTAAAATTATGTCCTGTGCTACTACTCTGATTCTGCTATAGCCGACGGTTACTTCAGCGTGCTGGCAGAGGTATACATGTGCCAAGGTATACCAAAATGTGAGATACAGAGGCTCTTGAGCCTCATCCTCTATAAAGTTGTGGACCCAAATAGACAAATTCGTGATGATGCCCTTCAGATGCTGGAGAAACTTTCTGTCCGCGAGTGGACTGGTTATGGCAATGAGGGTTCAGGAAGCTATAGAGCTGCTATTGTTGGTAACCTGCCCGATTCCTACCAACAATTCCAGCATAAGCTCTCTTGCAAACTTGCCAAAGCTTGGGAGCATTATGTGGGAAAATGAAGACCCCACAATTGTGAGATCTGAACTTCCAAGTGCAACACTCCTGTCTGCACTCGTTCAGAGTATGGTTGATGCCATCTTCTTACAAGTAGATCTACGTGAGACTTGGGTGCGCCGAGGCACTCAAGTGGGCTATGGAGTGCACGTCGAGACAGCTTGCATGCCGCTCACACCAGATCTATCGTGCATTGCGGCATAGTGTCGCAAGTGACACTTGTGTATCACTCCTCAGATGCCTCCATAGGAGCCTAGGAAACCTAGCACCTCCAAGTTTGGGATTCATCATGGAAATTCTGTTGATACTGCAAGTAAGGGTGGAAAATATGGAGCCAGAAAAGGTAATACCGTACCCCCAACTCTTTTGGGGTTTTGTAGCCATGATGCATACAGATTTTGTTCATGTCTACTGCTAGGTGCTTGAGCTCTTCTCGCGCGGATTGATAATTTATCATTCGAGGACCAAACAACAGAAAATGTGCTTCTTTCAAGCATACCTTGTGACAAGCTTGATACTGGTGGTGACTTCGGGGATTTTCAATGCATTGAATTTGTGGCATCACCTAGTGGGGATTTACCAGCATTTGAAGGATTGCAGCCTCTCGTGCTTAAAGAGCTCATGTCTAATGTTCGTCATGATGCCTCAACTGAGGTCTTATCACGGATCACAGTGCATTCGTGTGACTATATTTGGAGATGGAGAGACAAGGCTTCTCGTGGTGGCGGAGCCACGTTGGTATAAAAGGGGTGATCCTAAAAGAACAGCTTTCTTTAATCTATGTAATTGATATTATATAATATATCCTAATTTAGCATGCTAATTTATGATATTACTGTTATTAGCAGTGTTAAAACTTTGAACCACATAAATAAAAATATCATTCTGAATAAAGACATTAATAATGTCTAATACCATAAAATAATTGAATACAAAATCATAACCACGAAAAAATATTATCCAGATATATTTTCACATAAAAACCAATAAACTTAATATAAAAGCCTAGTTATAGTAAAGCAAGAACATACACTATATTTCATTGAACTTTTAGGGCATAGAGTACATTATAAAGATAAAGTGTATTACCAACCTGCAAATTCAGTTTACAAGTACAAATCCTAAACACAATAGCAAAAGCATTATTCTCCATGTATATATATCTAGTTCCCTTTGAAATTCAATGATATTCCATAAAGGTTGTTCGATCCCTTGTTGAGTGGTCGATTGCTCCTGAGTCTACAGTAAAAAAAAAGAAACAGATTTAACAAGCATTAAACAACTACTAATATATAAGTTTAGAAGGATGATTGTGGTTAAACATTACCTTTGACTCAGTGCAATCACAAGCAAAGTTCAGGTTTACCATAATTAAAACAATTCATATTCTTGCTTTTTTTATTGTCGCATTTTCCATGCTTGTGTTTATATCCACTAGAACTTACTTATATTTCTCTTTTGTCATATTTAGAACCCTTACCCTTTTTATGTTTAAAGCCATATGCTCCTCACATTGTAGTCTCAAATATGAAAGCCTCATTTATAGGTTTTTTAGTGAGAAGTTGATCTTCTTCAAGCCCAACATGACAAGCAACATCATCAAATATCTTGATGTTGTCATTTTAGGTAAAGTTAACACATACATATTCCCAATTGCTTGGTGAAGAACAGATCACAACTTGAACTTGTTGTTCATTAGTCATCTCATGTCCAGCACGTTTTAATTTATTGATCATGTTAGACATGATTGTAATATTCTATTTTATTATCAGATTTTGGTACTTTTTGTAACCATTAAATTTAAGAGTTAACTAACGAAGTCTAGTAATGAAGGCTCCCCTATACTGAATCTTCACTGTATCCCAAACTGCTTAGGTTAAGCGATACCTGTCAAAACACAACATTATATCATTTCTCATTCTACTCAACATCAAAAAGCGAGCTTCACAATCCTTACACTTATAGGCTTGATATACTTATATATCATGCCTATGTTGAGCAATCTTTCCTTGCTCAGGTTTAATCATCAGTTATGTGATTGTTTCTGACATTTCTTGTTTTTTTAGGAGATATTTAATTTTACGATGTCAAACATTATAATTCTTTTCACTTAACTTGTCTTTATGGTTCAAATCAACAATAATACTTTTAGATATAACCATATCAAGCGTTATTGAGACCAATTACTAATATTAATATTTAGTACAATTTAAATGATATTTATTGTCACTCCATTCTAAATTAAACAAATAATAATCTAACACATACAATAAAAATAAAAATAATGTTAAACATTCAATCAATTTCCATTTGCATGGTCTAATCATTATTGGTAATTTAAATGAGTGCAAAAAAATTATAGTTATTAGTTTCAACTAACAACTCTCACTAATCAAAGATATTTTCATATACATGCATATAATGTAATTAAAACATAAATTACAAAAAAAAAATATGCAATTCAATAAAACAAATTCAACAAATTATCTTAACAAGAGAAAAAAATTCAAAACTACTTTATTTTTTAGGTACTTAATTAGGATCTCCAATTACATTATCTATTTTTATCAAACTCATGTCCGCCAAGTTCATTCTGTTTGAACCATAAAAATAAATTTAGTTGTAGCATCCAAACAACCTATACTTCGTTTAGTGCATCGTATATCCATTTCAGTATACTAACGTTCCCTCTCAAACAGCATTTTATTAGTCAAACAGCATTTCATTAGTGAGATTGTTAAAAATTAAGGATTTTAACCTATATTACAGCAATAGTCGCACCGACATTCATTCTTTAGGCAGAGAATTGAAAATAATTAACATTAGATGTTCCATGTAAAACTCGTAAACACCACTCATAATCAGCCAACTCATCCATTGATACATATAATCAACGTGCTTTTGAATTTTGTGAACATAATTCATGGTATAACCCAACAAATGATCAATTTGTTGTTGTCTATCCACTACCACAAAAAATATATTTCAAAAGCACATAAATATAATAATTAATATTTAATTAATGTATGTGTCATTTTTTTATGTATGTGTGTGTGCGCGCGCGCGCGTGTGTGTATAATGAATTCTACCTTACCCACATTTCCATCAAAGAAACAAAATTTGCATCATTGATGGCTATATCAACCTACTACCATATTTATATGATCTAGGCTAGAGTAGAATTTGAAATTTAAATAGGCAAAGCTTCTTATAAATTTCGTAAAAAGTGTTACACGATGAAACCTACGTGGTTTTTTTATTGAAATAACTAACTATTTAATAATGAATTATTCTGAAATTGATTAATAGTGCATTAAATAGAGTTTTTTTTATTTTTATATTTTGTTACATTTATGACTTTGCCTAGGGAACAATAAAATTTATAAACTAATCTCCAGGGGCCCATCTATGAAGTTTCTAGATTTTAGTGATTAAAGGGATCATATTCAGTTGAAAAATATTTAAGCTATTAAAAAAATTCAATAACATTAAAGTTTCCAAGTTAATGGGCCAAGCCTAAAGAGAGGTGACATCAAAAGAAAGTTTCCAAGTCATTACATATGACTATCAATTACAAAGACCTTAAAAGGCAGGTTGAGAACAAATAGGATATAATATATAAAATCTAACAAAAGATACATTTTAAAAGACATGGCTCTGATATCAATGTAGAGAAAAAAAACTTACTAATGATTTGAGAATTTACTTTCTTGTCCTCAGATCAATTGCTTTAGTGTTACTTTGATTACTATAACCAAAAGATATTTCATAGTAGAAACATCCTTGTCAAGTTAATTCAGAAAGTCAGATATGAGAGAAGAGAGATAGAACAATTATGTTTAAATTCCCCTTTTAATATGGGTTATACCCCTATATATAAATCTAGAGGAAGTAGTTACTTCTTTTAGTAATTATGTGACGTTGTTATAACTGCTTCACAACTCCTTTAAATTCTTATATCAGACCCTACCTTAAGGGTGGACTAAAACTAACCCAAAAAACAACAGAAAGAAAAACGGATTCAACATTGGCCTGTATAGCATTATGCTCCGTAATAAAATAGAATTATTAAGAGAGAAAAATAAACATTTACTTGAAGTGGATTGTGCTATAATATTTTCTATGAATATCCTAAAATATTTATTGGGCGAAGCTGTTTTGACAGCATCTTATTTGATTAACAATATGCTTACTCAAATTTTGAGATTTCTTACACCATTAGATTGCCTAAAAAAATCTTTTCTTGATACATGAATACAATATGATTTGTTAATAAAAGTTTTTGGTTGCACAACCTTTGTTCACATATCAAACAAATTTTGATTTAAACTTGATCTTAGAGCTGAAAAATATGTTTTCTTGGATATGCCCTAAATAAATAGGATACAAATGTTTCAATCCTCAAACCGAGAAAACTCTTAAGTATGGTGTATTTATTTTATAGAAAATCAACCTTATTTTACCAAAAATTCATCTTTAGATGGAGGAAAAAAAAATTGATGACTATTTAGGATATATATTTTCAATACTAGTATGAACAATAATGTTTTCTCAACATCACAATCTCAAGCAAAGGATGTTCTCAATATTAAAACAAATGGAAATACTAGTCAATCACTATCGAGTGTCAGTGTATTGCAAATAGGGGAATAAATACTAAAAAAGGATCAAATTGATCCCAATACTGAGCTTCAAATTTAAACTAGAATAAGAACTCATATGAAAGGTAAAGACTTGCATATTATCCCAATACAAGATCAACCAAATTCTTCGAGAGATTGTCCCAAAAATATTGCAAGTATTCATACTTTTATTGTTCCTTCTAATAATGAACCTATAAACCTTGATATTCCTATAGCTATTAGAAAAGAAGTTCGATCTTATGCCAGTTATCTTATTGCTAAATATTTATCTTACCAAAACCTTTATAGTATTCACAAAACTTTTACCTATAAGATATCTCAATTGTTTATTTTAAAAAACATTTAGGAAGCTTTACATGATTTAAATTGGAAGTTGGAAGTTATGAAAGAAGTGAATGCTTTGAACAAAAATGGCATTTGGGAAGTAGTTGACTTGTCAATGATAAAGAAGAAAGTAGACATAAAAAGGTACAAGGCAAGGCTTGTGGAAAAAAAACTTCACACAAACATAGAACATTGACTATCAATATACACTTGCTTTAGTAGCCAAAATAAACTCCATTTAGGTGTTATTATCTTTAGTAGTGAATTTTAAGTGGTTCTTATATTAGTTACGTGTTAAAAATGCTTTTTTTAATGGGAACTTGAAAGATGAAGTTTTAATAAGCATATCATATTTGATAAAAGAATTGACAAGCATAAAGCCTACAATCTAAAAAAGTCTTTATATAGCCTTAAATAATCTCCTGGAGCATGATTTGAATGCTTTAGAAAGGTTGTAAGATGTCATGATTATTATCTAAGTCGAATAGATCATACTATGTTTTATAAACATTTAAGAGAACATGAAGTTGTTATCTTGATTGTTTATGTAGATGATATAATCTTGAAAGGTCATGATAATGTCGATTGATATGACCAAAAGATTAATGTCTTCTTCCAAGTGTAAAAGTGTTGAAGTAATAAAAACTTTGACAAAACCGGAATCAAACTATAGGGAGGTTAGTTGTATAAATTATAAACAACAATAATACAACAACAACAGTAATAGTAATAGTAATAGTAATAGTAATAGTAATAGTAATAGTAATAGTAATAGTAATAGTAATAGTAATAGTAATAGTAATAGTAAAGTAGTAGTGGTAGTAGTATAATAATAAAAAAGAAGAAGAAGAAAAAGTTGATGAGAACTTTGAGATGGTAAGATTAAAGTGAGGATTAAAAAAATAATAAAAACAAATATCAAGGTTAAAGGATCTACTAATGGTATTTCAAACAGGTATAGTATAAACTTTGTTTAGTACTCAACTGGAAACCATACACAAAAGAGGTTCCAATCGAATTATAAATGGTTAAAATGATTGCATTAATTATCTTATTCGAATAATGCTAATACTTGTAAATATTATCATGCATTCCATTCATGATTATAACTTATGTTAACAATAAATCAAGTTCCTTTCATAGCATAAGTGTTGGTAACACCATATAGTTGGGCTATGAAAGTGACATGTATTTGTTGTATCAAGTGTTATACAACATAAATCTAGATTAACCATTTAACAAGCAAAGTATTAAGAGTGAATAAGATAACAAATACAAAATATGTTAGTATTAAATATTAAAGCTCATGTTAATTTTAGACTATATTTATTCTTACATCATTTGTGTAACCTTTTCACATTGACATAATAAACTTAGTTAAACATAATAAAATAGAGAAACATAAATAAACAAGATAACATAAATAAGATAAAAGTTAACTAAGTAAAGGAAAGGAATTGAAATGCATAAACAAGATATTAATGAAAGCAAAACTAAAGCATTACAAAAATACAAAGAGAGAAAGTAAGAGCATGATCTTGATCTGGAAACCAAGATGCCTAAATGCATGCAAAATTCCTCTTTTTATAAACCAAAATTGAAAACTATTGATTTGAAGACTAATTGTTGAGTGGGTGGCCAACTCTTGACATGGTGACAATCCTTATCTTTTTGTCTGTCAAAAATATCATTGATAACGTCAAAATTTGAACTAGACCTCTACATGAAAGTTCTAGAAAATTATTTCAACTTTTCAAGAAAAACAATTAAGGTCATTAGGACTTCTAGAACTCGAGATATGAGTTGAACATTGAACAGTGTCGGGACTGCATTATAGATTCGGACTTCTACGTTGTTACTAAGATTTGGACTTCTAAACAATAGAATTGAGTCTTGGTTTTCATAAAGTTTTAGGCCTATGTCTTAACTTTCCATCCATATAAAGCAAACCTCAATCCAAGTTCTACAGCTCTAGATATGATCCAATTACCAAACAGTGTTTTAGTTTGGACCGAACTAGCATCTCTTTTCTAAGCTTCACCCTCTTTATGTCCTTTTAATTTTAGTACTTCAACTCATCAATCAATTCTTTTATTTATGTGATAAGCCTATATTTAGGATGAACATTTACCATAAATTAAAGCTATCTTATGGTATCAAACTTGTTATTATAAAACATGCTTTAGTGAAGGAGTTATTGATACTTCAAGTGTAAAATAATGATATAAAACCTTGATAAAAATACACTTTTAAGTACTAATCACACCCCTCAACCAGCTTATTATTAATCCCTAGTAATCAAAGTGTTAAAATATAAAAACAATTTGCAAATTCCACAAAGCAAGTTCCACAGAGCAAGGTATTCATCATTTAACTTCCATTAATCTATCCAGATAAACAAACTCTCATTAAATTTATATATCTACTCAATACTTCTTAAATAAGATATCAATAAACCTTCCTTTTGTGCTCAATATATCAACATATAGTTATTGGGCTTTACTTGGAAGAAAACAAAATTTTTGTTTTAATGTTTAAGGTTAACTTCCTAGGATTGGGATTATTATCTTTTTATTTTTGTTTTTCTTTTTATTTTTTTATTAATATATATACATATAATTTAAAACACAATACATCTTTAACCCATATAACGAGCTTTTAACTAATGACTCCCAGACTAGTTGGTCTTAGAGCATTAGGTGTTGAGACACCTTTACGAGCTTAGTATCTCAAGTTGCAGATGCTGATATGTAGATAGTGTAATGTTTGATTCCCTTAAGCTCTTCTCCTTAACCTATTTAATAAACATTGGGCAAATAGCTCCCAAGTCAATTGACTTTAGGGTATTAGGTGTTAAAACACCCCTTCAAGCTTAATTACTTAGGTTAGAGAGGCTATGAAACCAAACTTATCGACGTTTTTATTATCATCATTTTTTTTTATCCCTTTCCCTTAGTTGTTACCTTTAACAAAAGAACATAAATAATGTAATAATCCAATATGCAACCCACAATCATATGTTAAAGTGTATGTGTGAAAATAAAGATTTAAAAATACTTGTTAAATGAGTATATGAGTAGAATTAAGAGATAACAATTCAAGATTTTATAAACCTAAATATTTCAAGAAGTATTCTGATAAACTTTGTTAAGAATGTTTACTAAGATGCGTCTCAAGAGTCACTTTAACGAAAGAACTCATTAACTCTGTCATCCTAATAACAACAATTATGCAAATGGTTTATGAAATAGAAAACATAGTTAATTTTTTTTTAATCTCAACTACTACTTTCTCTCTCTAACCAAAACGAGACATTATCCTCAATGTTCTAAGGTAGAAAGATAGAGTATAGAAGACATCACCTAAAACAGCGACTATTGACAAACCTGAAACACAATTAAACAAATATAAAAAATAATAAAACACAAATATTATACTCTATTAATGAAATCAAAAGACACAATGATTCACAAATGAAGACTCAAATCCAATCTAAGCTTTTTAAGACTTTTTTTAGTTAATCAATTTATACGACTCATGAAGGGATCAATTACAGGAATGAAATATTATAGTTGGTCAATCAATTATTCAGCAGTAGTAATAGAGATTATGATTTGTCGTGCTGAAGATGTTAGAAATTCTTGTTCGATTGCATAATCAAGAAAAGATAATAATTTATCATAAAAACCATTAACATTTAACAAACCTATGAGTTTATGGTGAATGTACAGTTGGGCCCAGGAAGAAACATGAAAGATCTCTTTCAATGTGCCCAACCACCTGATAAGGCAATGAAGACATCAATATGTTTAAACATTGCATTCATTCAATCAGACATTACGGAGACCTATAATTCCTCTCCAATTATTTTTCCAATGATGTCCTCATTTGCTAAAGCTTTGTGGATGACCCTCAAAACTTAACTATCTCCTAAAAATATAGCTATTGACACTGCCCCCATTAACCCAAGGCTGCTTCCCTCATACACTAATTGAATCTTTCTCTCAACTAGTACCTAACCAAGATAATTTGCTGATTCTAAAAACTCTTTTTCTTTCCTAGGACTGGATCACCGAAAACACAAATATTTCTTATTTGATGACTTGAGGAACCTGTCATTTATACACATTTCTATATCTGTTAAATATATGAGTTAAGTTGAAATGAAGGGAAGGAAGAGAAGATTTTATTAAGTAGTGTCGGTTACACCATACAGTTGGGCTATGAAAGTGCCAAGTATTTGTTGTGCCAAGTATT
>NW_011500471.1:59759-87418 GCF_000495115.2 Populus euphratica | reverse complement strand
CATAAACAAGATATTAATGAAAGCAAAACTTAAGTATTATAAAAAATACAAAGAGAGCAAGAGCATGATCTTGATATGAAAACCAAGATGTCTAAATGCATGGAAAATTTCTCCTTTTATAAGCTAAAATTTGAAACTATTGATTTGATGACTAATTTTTGAGTAGATGGTCAACTCTTGACTTGGTGACAATCCTTATCTTTTTGTCTACCAAAAATATCATTGATAACGTCAGAATTTGAACCAGACCTCCACATAAAAGTTCTAGAAAATTATCTCAGCTTTTCAGAGAAAAAAATTGAGGTCATTGGGACTTCTAAAACTCGAGATATGAGTTGAACTCTGAACAGTATTTAGGCTGCAGGACAGATTCAGACTTTTATATTGTTGCTAAGATTTGGACTTTCAAACAACAGAATTGATCTTACCTTTCCATGAAAGTTTTAGGCCTATGTCTTAGCTTTTCATCCATATAAAATAGACATGAATCCAAGTTCTACAACTCTAGATATGATCCAATTACTTCTAGATATGATCCAATTACTAAATAGTATTCCAGTTTGGACAAAACCAGCATCTCTTTTCTAAGCTTTACTCTCTTTTTGTCCTTTCAATTTTAGTATTTCAACTCATCTATGAATCATTTCATTTATATTATAAGCCTGCATTTAGGATGAACATTTACCATAAATTAAATGTATTTTATGGTATTAGACTTGTTATTATAAAACATGCTTTAGTTAGTGAGTTATTGATACTTCAAATACAAAATAATAATACAAAACCTTGATAAAAATATACTTTTAAGTACTAATCATTAATCTGGAAAGATTTAAGAAGAAACATGCTAGGGATTTTAAAATAAAGGACTTGAGTGCTTTGAGATATTTTATTGGAATGGAATTTGTCAAATCTAAAGAAGTAATATTTGTCATTCAATGAAAATATATACTTGATTTACTTGGTGAAACATAATTGTTGGACTGCAAAGCAACTAGAACACCAATTAATGCCAACTTAAAGCTTTAGCCTGCCAAAACTGAAAAAGTGGTGAATCAAGAGCAATACAAAAGTCATATAGAAAACTTAATTTATTTGGCCTATACATATACTTTCCAGTAAGTATAGTCAGTCAATTTATACATTCATTTGGCACGAAACACTTTGATATCTTTAATAGAATTTTAAAGTACTTGAAATGAATCTTTAGAAAGAGTTTGTTGTATAAAAAATATAAACATTTAAATGTTGAAGTCTACACATATGTGGATTGGGTTGAAGTTATCACTGGTAAAATATTAACTTCTAGTTATTGTATCAATGTTAGAAGGAATTTAGTTACTTGTTGAAGCAAAGCACAAAGTGTTGTGATTTGTACATATGATTTGTAATATAGAAGCTAAGTTTAGAGCAATTGCACATATGATTTGTAAAGTTTTAAATTAAAAGGTTTTTAGAAAACTTGAAGATTCTTAACTCTATAAAACAATTATTTAAATTGTTTATAATCCAATTCTTCAAGATAAAATAAAGCACATAAAATTAATAACTATTTTATCAAAGAAAAAATTGATAGTGGAGTGACCTGCATGCCAAATTTTCTAACCATCGAGTAAGTTGTTAATGTATTTACAAAAAGATATCACAAAAAACAATTTAACTACTTAATTGACATGCTAATAATGAAAGATATCTTAAATAAATTAGAAAATAGATTTGATACTAATCAACTTATATAAATGCATTGATTTTTTTGCATGCCTTATATTCTCTTTTAAATAGAAACCTTATATAGAATATTTTGAAGAGTGTTTATAGAATATTCCAACTTCATTGTCTAAATGGTTATAAGTTTTAAATATAAGTTTGAAACTTAGAAAACTTATTTAAAAAATATTAAAATATAATATAAACTATATCTTAAAATTTCATTTAATTATTTAAATTAAGATATATCTATTTTTCGCTAGCATCCGATTGTTTCATGAGTCTGTGAACATGAGCCTGTCACCTTGATAATTTTTTTATTTTTTTTATAGTTCACCGTGGACAAGACTCAGAGATGAAAGCAAAGTCATCTAACATACATATTGTCTTTATTTCTTCAGTTTCACTCTCATCAACATAGCAAATTCAAGCACAGCGCAGCACACTAAAACACATAATTGGGGGTCTCCGAGGATGCACCTTACATACTCTAGCAAATTGATTTTATACATCGATTTCTAGTGTTCTTATTAAAGTTCTAAGTTGCATCTTGCTACAGGACTTGCACTTTCAACTTGGGACCAAAAAGGATTTTTCGGCCAATCAGGTATCTTACACGGAAAAATATATCTATTCGAGTCCATTCACCAACGTTGAATAGCAGCAAGGCAGCTCATTCACGAGGCGACGGGTTCTTTCTTATCAAGGCATAGGCATCACTGTATATGGCCACCCCATTGGAGAAGACGGCAAGCGCAATCATAAAAATACATAAGATCTTGTCTCTCTTTGATGCTATATTGTGGCGGTCCCTGAAACAAGGCAAGAAAATAGATTAAATAAATTGGTTGAGCAGTATTCCAAAATTACAGAACAATGACAACGCTCGAGAGAAATCAAACAATAATGGAAAAATACATCCTCTGTATCATCGCTCTGCCACAGCTACGTAATGTTCATATTCAAAAGATCATGCAAGTATGCGAGAGATCGAGATCATCGAAAGAATTTAACAACCCAGGGCTATAAAACCATTTCCAGCATGTGGGGAGGCTCAAAATTTAAAATTTGATCTCCCCTCAAATGCCGCAGAAAATCAATCAAGAATCTATTGTACTTTTTTTTTTTCTGTCATCTCTATAACATGCTATTAAAATCTGAAGGACCCTGTGGTTATAATGGTTATAGTTCTTGTCACAATTTCAATAAAAGAACCCAAAGCAGTTCAATATCCACAACCCATTCTTATTATTAAGCCATGCTTAAATATAGCAAGCTGCCACGCCACATAATGATGCTTTGAAGTATGAATGAAAAGATTTTTATTCTGTAAGAGATTTGGGGTCTAGGAAAAAATGAAATGAAAGTTGAAAGTTCTTGGACTCCCAACAGACCCCTAATTCTGAGCTGCATTTTATGACCATAATATCACACTGACATCAAAAATAATTATTAAGCTTGTGGTTGCAAGCATTAACTTAAAGAGAACAGACGGACATGTTGCTGAAAGCCACTAGGTTCTTTTGATGACTGCAAAAGCACTTAAAGATTGGAATCTTTGACTGGAGTAATTGAAGGCAAGACATTCTTGCCTGTGACCATTAATGTGTCTTTTAATTGGTTGGGAATGTCAAAGAACTTCTTGACCAGAGGCTTAAGTTTTTGGGAGGGATAACCAAGAACAATTCATAGAATGATTTCTTACAGGTGGTTTATAGTTTATATGGCGTATGAGTTCAAAGAGAAAACTACTCAAACCAAGTGTTCACTCCATACCACAATAATGTCGGGTACACTGCTCTAAGGTTTTGGATATCATGTCTCGATGAACACAAGCAAAAGATACAAGTAAATAGGAAAAAGGAGATTATTGCAACGCTGGCCTTTTGTTCAGGAAGTATGAGCCGACATATGGCGTTTATCACAGGTTGCCTGACAGTCAGATTATTTTACTTCAAGGGAATCACCAGCCAGCAAGTTTTTCTTCATAATTTTTTAAACCAACCATTATCACTTAGACAAGAGTTACTGATTAAACAATTGCCAATGTCTGGCCCAAATGGTATTTCTACAAATTATAAGAATGCATTAAAAAAAATTCAAAAAGTAAAGGATAATTGCTGAACTTGCAAATTCAAGTAAAGAAGTCACCTGAGCGTGATGGAAGCAGGAAAAATGAAACCAAGGCAAACTGCAGCAGTTGCTCCAGTGAATTGGAAAGCATCCCAGATGCTTGGAATGAAATTTGCACCCAAGAAGATTAAAGCAATAAGCCCAATGGTAACTAATGCGAACCTCGTGTTTGCCTGATGAAAAGGTTGAGCTGAGGGAAAGAGGAGGCCATCCAAGTTGAGTCTTAATGGAAAGAAGACAATTGGAAATACTAGCATAAGATGAGCAGCATAACTAACACGAACAGCATCATTAAGAAGAGAACTGTAGGGAATGCCAAGGTCCATATCGAAGTTGGCAAGCACATCATCAAGAGTTGCATCACCAAATAGAAGGAACCCAAAGATGCTTGTCATCACGTAGACAGATGAGCATAAGGCAAGTGCTGTTCGCACAACTGGCTTTATCTGAGTAGAGTCTTCAAGTTCATTATCTATGCTGTGAACTGGAAATGATGTACACAATAATCAGTGCTTATTAATCACTGGTTTAGATTCAGGTCAGATATTCATAGATCTATACCCAACCATAAGAACAGGTATTCCAATCTTAATTACGTTACCATGAGTAAACTAAGAAGGTTATTTGAATAGATTTGTGAGTAAAAATGCTTAGTTGATGAACAGGCAAACAATCCAAATATTTCAAGACATCATTCAGATTCAGAAATTCAAGCTATAAGGGTCAAAAGAATTGACCAGCATACTGGTCCACAATGGTGGTGAAACAAAAACAAGGCGACCTATTTTTTATGTACTAAAATATGCTGCTTAAAAAAAAAAAATATGCATCTTTGACTTTGATTTTTTGAATGATTCTGCAACCAGTCCTTAAGATGGCTACTACTGCCTACAAATTCATCAACCTATGCCCTATTTTTATCAATCATCAATTTTAACAAGAACATGGTTAAAATCCAGCTCACAGGTAAATTAGCATCGCATACCATTGAAATGGCAGATATATGCAGTGACAAGAACAGGGACTGTAGTGAAGAGTTTCCAGAAGGATGTCATATCTGTAACATCGGGCATCAATCTGGGCATTGCTATACTTCCATTTATCAACTTGACAATTGTGATCCCCACAGTGATGACAAGAAATACAACTGCTAGAGCGACTGACAAGGCAGATGTATAACTTAAAGAATCTGCAAAGATACATGGCATAATCATTCTCCCTATTGAAGAACCAAACATAAAATGGTAAAATAATGATGTAATTATTACAAGCAGCTAAAAGCTAGTATAGGATTAAATTGGGCTGGAAAAGATATGATTTAGGAGTTCACATAGCAAAGAGAGCGAAATAGCAGAACAAGTGAATAAATAACATATGCAATATGGATGTTAAAAGCATTCATATCAAGCATAGTTCACAAGTAAGAACAAATAGCTAGAATGGAAAGTATCAAAATTAACCCTTTTAGCAAAAAAACGAATTTTGAAAAAGAGCAAAAGCAAGTTTTCATCCATTTTACAAATAATGGTCTTCCTGAAGCTCTTGATACATGGAAAGTTTCCTGCAAATAATTGCTCTTTTGCTACGAAGAGGGAAAAAAGAAGTCCTACTAGTAAAGTAGCCATCAGGCCAGCACTCCAAATCACCAGAATCTGTGCAAGGTGCCAAAAATACTGTAAATATAACACAGTTCAGTATCAACAATTGGTAAATCTCCTTTCTTTTTTCCTTTTGACTCGATGGTGATGCACATGAAAAAATGAGAAAGCAGCTAAATATTAACTCTTTCTGACCAAGTCAAGACAACTTACCAATTCGCTTAAAGCAAGCCAGTGGAGAAAATACAAAAAGTGTTGTGACAAGAAGAACAAAGGTTCGCGCATTCCACCAGTGTTCTCCGAACCAACCTTCAAAAACACCTGCATGGTGAGATCCACTTGAAGATGTTCCAGACAGCACATCACCTTCAGTTAAGCAAACACAGAACAGATTTCAGGTCTTTCAACTACCATTAAGCATGATCCAACTGGAGTATAAATGAGAACCACAAAAACATAAAAATTATAATATAAAAAAATCCACTAACTATATATAACTTCACAAGAACATATAGGTAGGTAATAAAAGCAAAGAAATATAGCAATAAACTAACATACACATGACACATGACAGATAATGGAAAGAGATCGTACCAATAATAATCATGTACACAATGAGCACACCAACGTTATTGATTAAAACAGCAACTTGCAACATAATCCTTCCAGTCTTTCCAAAGGCATCCCCCATAAGTCCCCCATAAGAAGCACACTTCCCTGCCCCGCTAAACCTTAGCAACATCTCAATTGAAGCCTCTGCCAAGAAAGCCATGAAGATGATCAAGGAAACCCCAAGAACAAGGCCTAACACTTTCATGGTGGCAGGCAAAGCCATGATTCCCGCACCAACTATTGTAGTTGATAAATTGAACACAGCCCCAGTAAAGGAAGCTCCATTAAACTCATCAAAACCAGCATCCTCTTGCCTTTTAGGCAATAAGGGAGCATTCTCATCAACTGGCTTGTTCCTTCTTGATTTCCTCTCCTTCTTCGAAGCAATATTTCCAGTTGTCATCTTTCTATTATCTTTAACTGGTTTCTCCAATCACAATTTTCAAACTTTACACAAAATCTACAAAGCAGATGACCCTCCTACTGTCCGCTACAAGGATATCTGTGACATTAAGAAGGAGAAAAAAAATCGCCTTCAAAACTGCACAATAAATGAAGCTTGAATATTAGATTCAAATAATTAGCAAAGTGAAAGAATCCTGACCTGTGTACTTTTGTAGGAATCCAAATAGGAACTCAGTGCTTCGGATTTCAAATGAGCTTATCAGGATCAACTATAAAACCCAATAGCCCTCAACAGTACAATTTGCAAAGCCCAGCTTTAAAAACCTTTCAAAAATATTTTTATCCCTCGGAAACGATACTAAACCAATTACAAAGCAACCCAGATAACAAAACCTTGAGCTGTTAAGCTATAAAAACAACTAAATATTCACAGTCATCAAAAGCTAGGATCTTAGTTATTAGAACAAAAATCCCAGAAGTGACCATATATAAATACCAAACCAATCAACATACAGAAGCAAAGCAACAACTTGTGAAGACCCGGAAAGGGTAGAAATCAAGATTGAGGGATTTAAAAATCAAGAACTTGACGGAAACAAAGGAGCCAAATGTCAGAAGATAAAAGGGCTGTTGAGCTTTTACAAAGAGATGGATGTAATGTTTGATGTCTTGTCTTTGATTTATAAAGGAACGAAATAATCAATCAGAAGAAAGAGAGCTTGTCGTATGGAAGCACTGTCTTGTCTGTCTGGTAATGAAGAAATACAGCCATTTACTCAAAACGAGAAAAATGACGATGGCTATATATAAAGAATACAATAATTATAAGAACCGATCAGAGTCCACCTTGTTCAAAGCTTATGTCGTGGATTGAACCAACCCAAGGCTTTCGTCATGAATTAACCTTACTCAAGCTCGGGTTATGAATAATATGATTAATCTGGTATTAATCTAGCTTATTTAAAAAAAAAATCAAAATAATATTTTTTTAACTATTTTTTTTTAGAGTAGTTCCACGGATTTTTGGTGGCCGGTGATTATAAAACTGTAATGAGATTTTCGTTATTATCTTTAGCAGAGTAATTATTTAATATATCCAGAGATGTACTGTTTTAAAAAACTATGGAATATCCAAGTAATTTATTTCTCGTGCTATCACTTTGAGTTTAACTTAAAAATTTGGAATAAAAATTAATAATATTTAAACTGTTAAAAATTTTAGTATTGCTCAAACTTAAAAAACTCTATTTTTAGTTTAAATTTTAAATTAAATTATATGATAATTATCTTTATCTGCTATTATTAACTGAGCTAGTAAAAAATTAAAGGTAAAAAATAAATATATTCTAGTTAATTTGTTAAATTTGTGATTAGAGTTGTAGAGTCTAATAAATTGAATTAATTTATTTTATTTTATTAAATAATAAAAAATAAAAAAAATAATTTATCAAACTTAATACTAAATAATAAAAATATTACATAAAAAAACAAAACAACTTAAATAACAAATAAAAAAAAAGCTTATACAACAACGTATGGCAGGTGCAGCCTTGAAGGAGGCAACAAAGCTTAGACATGTGGGATTAAGAAAGATTCGTGGTACGCGTAAACCGATATGAATACCTATATAAATTAAAAATAAAAAACTCGTAGGCTAAGGCCAATATTTTTCTCCCTTCAAGGAAAATGTTGTTGCTAGTAGAATCGAACTCGCAGTCATTACAACAAATACACGCGCAATTCATTTACTAGGTTATGACTTGAAATTATTATAAAATAAATATATTAACTTGATTTATTATTTATATAAAAAATAAAATTTATTATCAATTTTTTTAGCAGAGAAGTGGTAATAATTGTTTTACTAGAGAAAATAATTTTATGGATATATTTAATTGTGGTTATGGACTTGTTTAAAGTCATTTAATGTTTCTAATCAGTTATAATATTTTTTTTAAAGAATTATTATAAATACTTCAAGATGTTATCATATAAAATAATATTTATTTAATTTCTCTAATAAATATAATTGGTTTTTATATCAATATTTTATTTGAATATTTAGAAACTGGTTCAGGGATGTCCTCGTAACACTCATTAGCTTTTTCCAGCATTTATTTTATATATATATATATTCACACACACACACACATATAAAGAATGTTGAAATCTATAAAATCTCAAATGCTAACTGCCAATTATGAGCAATTTTATGTGATATTTAAATTTCTGTGTAAGTCCAATTAAAATAAAAAAATAAAAACAGACTTGGATTATTTTCCAATTTAGATTAAAAAGAGTCTCTTGTTTTAAATAACCTATCAGGAAACAAAATTGGAAAACAAATTATGTAGAGGAAGCAGGAGGGTAGCATGCCGAGACCAAGAACTTGGAAAAATCCAACGTCTTACGTGTGAAGGTCCGAATTTATTTATTAAAATAAAAACAAAAGTATTTATTATTGTGGGCGGAGAATTGCAAATGGGCAATGAAATGACATAAAGAGGCGTAGAGCATCATCTACTTTAAAGAGGTGCACAGAAGCTGATAGATGGGAGATTTGCTTGCTGGTTGACATCCATGTTATTTCAGTCCATGTTTTTGAGAATATGCTAATAATTATTTTTGAAATAATATTTTATATTAAAATATACATTAATAATTATTATTTTTATTTTTAAAAAATTATTTTTAATATCAGCATATTAAAATAATTAAAAATATATTAATTATATTAAATTTTAATAAAAATAAAATTTAAAATTTTTTGAAAATATAGATTCAACCGTATTTCCAAACACTACCTTATTTTCAGACGTCTGATCCTTCCCTAGTTGTAGCTCAACCAATTATATTAGTTATGATACCTCCTCGCATCTATAAATATTAAATATTTAGACTTTACTAGTAAATAAATTTAAAGATATTAGATGTGTAAACTTATTAGATTTATATATATTTAGGCTTGATATAAAGTTGAATTCAAAAATATTAGAGTTAAGATCTTATAAGCTTAAATATATTTAAGCTTAACATATAATTAAATCTAATGATATTAAATCTAACAACTCATTACTTAAAGATATTAAGTTTGAAAACTAGGTTTAGTATATAACTGAATTTAAAGATATTAAGTATGTTATTTTAATAAATTCATATCTGTTTGAGTTTGATATATAATTAAATCTAAAAATGTTAAGTCTAATATGTAATTGAACTAAAGAATATTGGATTGAAAGCAATCCAAACCCTACAAGTTTAAATATATTAAACTCTGTTTATTTTTTTATTTTAAAAATATTTTTTTAAAAAATAAATTTTTTTTTTATTTTTTTTATCTAAAATTAATATTTTTTTTTAGTGTTTTCATATCATTTTAATATGCTAATACCAAAAAAATTTAAATAAATAATATTATTTTTATATATTTTTAAATAAATAATATTTTAAAAAATAACTACTACCATACTTACCATAAATTATGACCTTAATTTTAACCATTTTAAACTCAAGTTTAAACAAAAATTAAGTAATAAATTAAAAGGTGTGGGAAATGTTTTATTTACTCACACTCGATATACTATGAATTACAGTAGTAATTTCTAGTACATTCTTTTTTTTGTCATTTTTTTTCCAACTTTCCCATTTTTTTCTTTTTCTTTTTCAAATTACTTTCCTTTCTTTCCAACTGTTCCCTTTTTTTTCATTTATTTATTTTTTTAAAATTATCTTTGTTAATTTTATTTTTTTAATATTGAGCTAATTAAAAATGTTACTTTGTGATTTGTTTTTTAAAATATTATGGATTGCTATAGTGTTTTCCTACATGGTTTTTCTATTTTATTTTTTTATTTTTTTATAATTATATTTATTAATTTTTTTTTAATATTGACCGTATTGAGAATTTAGTTTTATAAAAAAAATTTAAAAAATATTGTTGATTACTATAATGTTTCTCTGCATTGGTTTTTAATGATTTTCTCCAAAATTATCTTTTTTTTATTTTATTTTTTAATATTGAGTTAGTTAAAAATTACAGTTACAATATGTGAGAAAAGTATTATAATTTTCCTTGTAAATTACTATGAATTTCCATAACATTTTTTCTCACGTGATTTTTTTCTAGTTTCTTTTGTGCTTTTTTTTGTAATATTTTTTTTTTAAATTATCTTTATCAATTTTATTTTTTTAATGTTGAGCTTGTTATAATTTAATTTTGTAATAAAGCTTAATCATGCGAGGAAAACATTGTAACTTTACTCACAAAATACTGTGGATTACTAGAGTGTCTCTCAACATGCTTTTTTTTCTTATGATTTTTTTTAAAATTATCATTGTTAATTTTTTTTAATATTGAGCTGGTTGAGAATTACAATTACAAGTCATTACAAATAAAGCTAAATCAAGTGGGGAAGCATTGTACATTTCATTACAAAACATTGTGAATTATTGTAGTGTTTCTAACGTGGTTTTTTTGTATTATTTTTTTTCTAAAATTGTCTATTATAATTTTATTTTTTTAATATTCAACTTATTGAGAATTTAGCTTTATAATTTTTTTCTTTAAAACACTGTGAATTATTGTGGTGTTTTTTCATATATTTTTTTAAATTATTTTTGTCAATTGTTTTTGAATATTGAGTTAGTTAAGAATTATAATTACAATAAAACAAAATCATATGAAAAAAGCACTATAACTTTTCTTACAGAATATTCTGAATTGCTACAGTATTTTTTAAATATTTTTTTAATTATTTCTTTTAAAATTATCTTTGTTAATTTTATTAGAGAAAATATTATAGTTTTCCTCACAAAACATTGTTAATTGCTACAATATTTTTTTTTTCACGGGTTTTTTCCTTTAAAAATTATTTTTGTTATTTTCTTAATATTAAGATGGTAAATAATTTAATTTTGGAATTTTTTTACTTTTTATTAACAAAAAAGCTAAATTATGTGGTAAAAATATTGTATTTTTCTTTACAAAACACTATAAATTACTAGAAATTATTTTATTTAGTCTCTAAATTTTTTAATCACCAATATAAATTTTTTTTGTTATAAAATATTAATTTTATGATATTTTTAGTTTATTACTTATATAATAATGATTTATAATTATAATATTATTAAATATATTTATTCTATAAACATGGAGCAACACGCAAGCATGTTATCTTGTAGCTTATATAAAGTACATCTATTCATAAATGTAATAATGGAGATGGATCCAAGGAAGCCACGTTTTTCGCGTAGTTTTATCATCATTGAAGCGACAGTTCTGACAGGGGAGCTAAAAATTATTATAATAAAGTTGTGTCCACGTGGGCGATTATGTCTATTTATAATAATCAATTAGGAGACTAATTTTCCCCCAACCCACTAGTTAATTCTGTATTCTTTATCATGGGCAGGCCTTAATCACCATGAATTCACATTAAAAACATGGAAGGCTTACTAATCATGATTACTCATTCTAATTCTATAATAAACATGAGGCTATGGTTGCGCCACCTAGGAGGAGATCCGTGACTGTGACACGCTATGAATCTAGACCAAGCAATTTACTGGCATGTTCTCTTTAAATATGAAGCATTATTAGCTTCACACATGAGTAGTTTACTGATTAATGAGAAAGATCTGCGATTAGTTTATTATAAAACAGAGCTAAATTACAATTTTGAGGCTGTTCTAGCAAAGGGAATGAGCTCAGGAGCCATGAATTGAGTCTTCATCACATTTTCACGTGTTCTTGTGTCTGCGTCGTGAGAGAAATTGTGGGTTGTGACGGTGAAGGGTGTGGGTCCATGAGCCCTATAGCCCAAGAAAAGTCATGATAATGCAAGTAATGGTCCCCCAGTTTCACCATCAAATAACCATTTTCACTTCGACGCGGGGACACGTTAAAGCGAGGGAATTTTGGCGCGAGAAGTTCTGACAAAAGAAGAAGCAGGTGGGCTATGAGTGGCCATGCTTGACTTTTTTTATCGATCCCATCCCATAACTTGAAAGTTTATTGTTTATCTCCTGGACATTGTTATTTGGACTGGATTGATATAATTTTTTTAAAATAATATTAGAATTTTTTGATAATTAAATAGTTATAATTTTAAATTTTATTATTTTTAATTATTTAATAAAAATTAAATATAACATAATTTTAATTTATGTAAATTTTAAAGTTAAAATTTTTTTACTCAAAAAAATATATTAGATAAAATTTAAATTATTAAGTTAAGATGGTTTGTGATATATATTCACTCTAAAATTATTTAAAAAAATTAAAAAAAAAATATAAGGTTCCCCCGTATCACAATTTACAACATTTTGCACTTAAACTTTCATTCATTAAGACATTGATTTGCATGGCAAGCAATTTAGAGAAATTTTTTCATACAAAAATTAAATAGAGAAGGCTGTTTAAAATCCCATTAAGAACAAATCTTGTTTTTATATATAAAAGTTAAAAATAATTATAAAAAAAAAACTCTCTACCTAAAGATCAAAATGTTGATGGAGTGCCAAGTTTTTCTTCACTTGAAGGGTGCTAGATTAACATATAAAACAAGAAGCACCCGTGGAGTCTACGTGGATGCTTATCTAATCTCTAGCATTTAAATATTTCATGGATAGCATGAGGTTTCTTATTCTCATTCACAAGGAACCTACTTTCCGTTTCCGTGCAAGGATCGAATGGCTTCCAATGTCTTGTATTAAGTCAACTTCTAGAAGTTATAATTTTGTTATATTGATAATATAATATTTTTATTAGTTTTAGTTTTCTCTTAATTTTTTAACTGTTGAACATAATTTATTTTCTAATGTACAAAATACATCAAATCTATGGTAGATAAATAATATATTTTGATTAAGTGTTGTGTGAAATTAGATAGAAATTACCCTGTAACAGTCAAAATCATTAATTGTCCAGATTACTTACCATGCCATTCATTATTTTTTAGTGAAAATAAAAAAACCAAAGTGATGAATGACTTTTTTGATATTATTATTAAACTTAGTTAAGTTATCCAAACTTGAAATTTCCAACAAATTTCTTGTTTAGCTTGAATTTTAAAGTGTTTAAGTATCTTTTTATTTATTTATTGATAATTAATGAAAGTTTATAGTATTTTGAAATTATAAATCAAATAATTTAAAATAAACATGATAATAATTTTTTGAGGTGGGAGTATATTTCTGCTTTTTAATATATTGTGTTTGGTTAGGCTACACTTGAGACCTGTTGAACGATTTTGTTTTTTTTTCCTTATCTTATTTTTTCTTCTTAACTGAGTTTTTATTGGGTTAAGTTTGGATAAAATTAAAAAAATTATTAAAAAATTATGAACAAAATTAAACCATAAAGAGATATATATAAAAGTTAATAGAGAACTATAATCTAAATTAAAGAGATATTAGAACATCATGTAGTGAATCAAATGAATGGAGAAAATACTAGAGGGGACTTCCATTTTTTTAATGTAATCTTTGGTAATTATTATTTTAATTGCTATTTTTAACAATAATTATTGTTTAATTTTGTAAAATCAATGCCCAAAAAATAATGGAATGGTGTCCAAAATTATAAGTACACTAGGAAATGTAAAATGAAAGAAATTTCTGAATACAAAAAAGTTGAAAATATAATTACAATGATAAAATTAAAAAATTAAAACTCTAAAAGAAACAAAAAAAGACAAACAAGAAAATAAAGAAAATATCACTTGAAAGCAGCCAAATGAAATGAAAGTTTTACAATGCATGTCATATTTTTACAGTGATTTTCATTATTGAAAACCCATTTTATTTTAGTATTTTTGTTAAAAAAATTTTTATCTTGTAAGCATATTATTAAATTTTGACTTTTTAATTATCTAGGTTACTTAGCCTCTAAGAATTATATTTTCACACAAATTTATTAATTATGCTCTATCTTTAACCATTTTATTTTTAAAAAGGTATTTAGAAATGTCATTGAAACCACATTTCTCAAAAATTTGAAATGGTTTTTTGGTTTAAAATTAATTTTTTTATGTTTTCAGATTGTCTTGATGTGCAAATAGTAATAATAATTTTTAAAAAATATCAAAAAAATTATTTTGATGTATTTCTAAGCAAAAAAACATTTTAAATTACAACTGCTATTACACTTCTAAACACTCCTTAAATTCTATTTTTAATCCAAATCTTTTATCTTTTTTTTTTTAACAATAGCTTAAATAAATTGATTTTCTTTTTAATTTAGAAGATTGAGCTTGAGATTTGAGTTTCTAAACTAGATCTCACCTATCCAAGCAAACTAATTTCCACGAAACCCTTTTTCACCATTTGAAATTTCCTCTTTATATATATATATATATATATATCACTTTTTACAAAGTAAATATAATACAAATAAGAAGTAAATCTATTCACTAATAATAGTGAAATACATAAAATAAAAAAATGATAAAAACTTTAGACTCTGCTTGTTTTTGTGGTGGCTTCTGCATTAAGTTGAAACCATAAAATTATATTATTAAGTTAGCATGTTAACCACACTTTTAAACTCACACTTTTAAACTCATAGGACTTGTAATTTCTATGTTCCAACTACAAGTTCAGCAAAAACAAGTGTGACTTGTTTTTATTGAATATTGGTCACAGTTGCATAATATATACCGACACTCCATGAGATATTTGAGTTTTCATTGCTTTACTTATCTTCTCTCTCATCCATCTTTTTGCTCTTTTCTCCATTATTCCTACCTTCCAACTTCTTCACCTTCCAAACTTTCACTTTTTTACCAAATTTCTTTCTAATTGTTAGATGTTATATTTTTCTTTTTTATCAACAAATCATTCAAACACCTAAAAGATTACTCATTCCTAACCCAAATCCTTTTCTTAAACTTAAAACCATACACTAGATTTGCCTCTCTTTTTTATTCTTCTTGGGTTCCCATGCTTAATAACCTAGAAATTATTGACAACACATACAATTAACACCATCTGCAAGGTAATTTTTTTAATGCATGTTTCAAAATCTTTATGTAATTGAAATTTCTAAAATTATCCAAAATGTTCCCTTCTTCTTCCTTTTTTTCTAAATTTAAGTGTTTTTATTTTGTTTTGTTTCAAAAGACATAAATCTAACATTATTTTCTCCTGGAATGCAAAAATAAATCCTGATTCTCTCTGTTTTGGTCCATCTTAGACTACAAGACTGATGATCTTTTAATTGATTCTTATTTACATGTTTTAAAGTTGTATTGAAAATGAAATAAAATAAAATTAAAGACATGTTCTTGTTTATATTCATACGACATGATCACTATATATGACTAGATTTGCATCTTGTTTTAATGTTATACACTAACATTTTGGATTATTATGCAGACATTAAGCATTTCAATTTCAATAAAAACATTATTATTTATTTTAGCTCATGACCTAAAATTTTATCTTATATAACAATTTGTCATATTAATCATCTATTGGTTAGAAAATTAATTTCATATTAAGAACATATGCTTAAGAATTCCATTATATAGTCTAATCAATTTATTCATACATATGTACTAGTGTTATATTATAGAAAGTTTTTCCTAAAAAATATGTAGGCATTCTGTGGAATTTTAGGTTGATATTTTGAATGTTTTTAAATGAATTACTATCAACATACAAAAGATGTTGGGTGTGGGAATATTTAAGTAATGAAATTAAAATTAATAATAATGAGATAAGTGCTGAAAGACTCAAATAGTTCAAACATACAATGATAATACTTTACCGATTATTATTGCCTAGAACAAACTGCAGTTCTACAATCTCACAACTTCATTCATGCCATGATGCTCATCTTATCCCACAAGTGTCCTCCACCGTACTATGATTAATGTTGAAACAATCTACTTTATAACTAACTTTAATGTTTCTTAAAAATCTTTATTTCTACAACAATTTTTCATCATTCCACATTTCTTTTATGTCGTTGGGAAATGAATATGTAACAAAAACAACACATAATGCTAACATTATTTTCCTATAAATCATCACATATCATTTGTATATGAACAATTTAATTATATTGCTTTTAGGAAATTAACTTATTAATTGCATGTTAGAAAAATCATTTTAACTAAGAGCATAAAAGATTCTCAATTGCAAGATAAGACATGTTTGACTAGAGAGATGTTGCATATATTTTGTGACATTTGTATCAAAGCAATTGAGAAAGGTATGCGATCGAACATACATTTTGACAAAACTGGATGAGATTATGTTATTAGTGACTTTAAAGAGTTGGTAGGCTGTTTAGTATTTAAAAGTGTATTTTTATCAAGGTTTTATATTATCATTTTGCACTTAAAATATCAATATCTCCTTAAATAGAGTATGTTTTATAATATCATGTCCAATACTATAAGATACCTTTAATATATGGTAAATGTTCATCTTAAATGCAGGTCTATCTCATAAATAAAAAGATTGATTGATGAGTTTAACTTCTAAAATTTAGAAGACAAGGAGAGGGTCAAGCTTAGAAAAGAGATGTTTGTTCAATCTAAACTGGAACACTGTTCAGTCATTAGATCATAATTAGAGTTGTAGAACTTGGATTTAGGTATGCTCTATATGGATAGAAAGCTAAGACATAGACTAAAACTTTTATAGGAGTCCAAGATTTAAAAAGACAATTTTCAAGTTCAAATCTTAGTAACAACGGAGAAGTCAGAATCTGTCCTACAACCTAGACACTGTTCAGCTTATATCTCGAGTTCTGGAAGTTCAAATGCATCAAAAAAATTTTTGTTGGAAAGCTGAAATAATTTTTTAGAACTTTCATGTGGACAACTTGTTTAAATTCTGATGTTAGCAATGGTATTTTTAGCAGATAAGAAGATAAAGATTTTTACAAAGTCAAGAGTTGACTACCCGCTCAACAATTAGTCATCAAATCAATAGTTTTCAATTTTGGCCTATAAAAGAAGAAGAATGCATTTGCTATGCATTTAGCCATCTTGGTTTTCAGATCAAGATGATGCTTTTGCTCTCTCTTTATTGTAATGCATAAATTTTGCTTATATTAATCTCTTGTTTATGCTTCTCATTTCCTTTACTTTACTTAGTTAACTTTAATCTTATTTATGTTCTTATCTTTTTTATTTATGTTTCTCTCTTTTATCATGTTTAATTATGTTTATTATGTCAAGGTGAAAAGGTTACACTAATGGTGTAAAAATAAATATAGTATAACCTTAACATGGACATTAATATTTGATATTAACATGTTTTATATTTGTTAGCTTGTTCACTTTTAATACTTTACTTGTCAAGTGGTTAATCGAGATTTGTATTGTATAACACTTGGTGCAACAAATACTTGGTACTTTTATAGTCCAATCGTATGGTATAACCGACACATGTGCTATTAAAAGAATTTGATTTGTTGTTAACATAAGTTATAATCATGAATACCTGACAACATTTACAAGTATTAGCATTATTTAAATAAGATAACTAATGTAATTATGTTAACAATTTATAATCCGACTGGAACCTTCTTTATGTGTGATTTTCCATTGAGTAATAAAAAGAGTTTATACTAACTTGTTTGAAATACCATTAGTGGATCCTTTAACCTTGACATTTATTTTTATTATTTTTTTAATCCTCATATTAATCTTACAATCTTAAAGTCCTCGTTAACTTACTACTACTACTACTATTGTTGTTGTTGTTGTTGTTGTTGTTATTGTCATTGTTGTTGTTCTTGTTATTTATAATTTATATAGTTAATCTCTATATGATTTAACTTCAGTCTTGCCGATTTATTTATTACTTTGACACTCCTACACTTGAAAAAAAAACATCAATCTTTTAATCATGTCACAGGCCATGCATCAACAAAATCAAAATTGAAGAATAAGTAGGAAAAAAAAAAAAATATTAGAGAATATAGAAGAAGTTGATTTTTGAAACAAGAGTTATGTTGCAAGTGGGCAAATGATGTAGGGTTTCAAGGAATCACCACCTAGTTGTCTGGTTCAGGGTTACTAGGAGACCTGCTGATCAGTACATTAGTCTTATTGGAAATTCTAGGGTAAGGGATTAATTATGACCAGGAAAGATATTAGCACCCCTAGCGCACCTTAACTAATATAAACTGCATTTTATGATTTTCATATGATTTAAAAGTTTTGATAAGTTCCTAACTGATAGTTATTCTATGGCTAATTTTTTTTTTACTCTTATAAATAACTCTGGCATTTCAAATTTATTATAGGCTCTTATCTAGATAAATTCTTATGGGAAGAATTTTTTTTAGGTGCCTTGACAGAGTTCAACTATCATGGAGGCGAAAGAGTTTTCCACAACTTATATACTATAATGAATATTCAGAATAATTTTCACAATTTTTTGACCAACGTCTACTATTTAAACACCAGCTTACCTATAAGTCTAGTATTTATACTAGAATACTAGTTAGTAATTCTTATGAATTAAAAAAAATAAATGAGTTATTGAAATATTGACCAAGTTCTTATGAATTTAATAAACTGATTATTATATAAAAAATACATGTAAATATATTTTTATATATAAAAAATGCTATAACTCACCATATAATTTTATTTCTTTTTAAATATGATTTTTTTATATTTATTTTGAGAAATTTGACTATATGCATACCAAATAAAAAACATTGCACTATACAGTGAATAAAAGGTTTTGAATCCAGCAGGCCTAATGGACTTCACTTTCAAAGTTTGTAAAAGTATAGCTTTCGAGCTTGAAATCTTCAATAAAAATAGACTTTTGCTGCTGCTTTTGTTTCTTCTTATGTCTAAAGCCACCAAGGACAAACCTTTGAACCTTTAGGTAGTTCTTGAACTCAATATTGAATCTCTTAGACCTTAATTAATTTTTTTTTCTTTTAGTGTTTTTTTCCTGTCAGATTACCACTCCTTTTATAGGATGATTCAAAGCTCCTAAATGAGTTTGTTAGGGTTCTAACAAACCAAATCTAGGCTAGATTTATCACAAGATAAATGGTTCTGGATTCAGGTGGTTTTGATCAAACGTGAAGGCCAACGTGAAGTGTTTTAGCCTTTTCATCTTGAGAGAAGTATTCTTAGCCTTTGATAAAAACCTTTTAGGAATTTTTAAGTGTGAACACATGAAAAAGTTGGGTGATTTTGTGTAAATAGATATCTTAGTCAAGGCTAATTGGATTGGCCACTTTCAAGGCTTTGTCAAAGCAATTTTAACGTCATCGTGGTTGAAGACCACCTGAAGTTAATAGAGAAGGAGTACGTATTTTGTTTGGATCCAACTTTATTCCATTTAGAGGTTTGTAACTCCACATTGACTCGTTTGAAGGTGTCAACTTAATTATCTCATAATCTAAAACTTGAATGATGACTGATTAAGGATAAGATGCTGGAGATTTCTATGGAAGAATTGAGATGTAAATGTTCAATTTCATGAAAATAGAGTTGTAGAGGGGATGTTCCTCATCCATTTATAAAAAACAATTACTACCATTTTTTTACAGTCTAAAACTTTACAATGAGCTTTTGAAAGGTGCCAATCTAATCATCATGAACTATTAAGGAATAAGGTGAACAAAGGCTGAATGACACGTTGTCTAAATTAAATCCTTAGAAATCAAGGTTTTTAATTTGGGATTTGACATATTTGATTTTATTCTGTGTTCTTTTAATTATGGCATATGTACCCTTAATTGACATAAAACTTTTAATTATATGTAATTTAATCCTTGCTGGGCTCAAATATTAGTCCTGAAGTTTAGCACCATTTTCATCTTGGTTTATAAGTTTTGATTTATGCATTTGAACTCTTAATTGATCATTTTCATCTCGTGTCATTTATGATTTGGTCATTAGCTTTGAATTTCTTTACTGAAACCCTTAATTGACTACCAAACTAATTTTTTTTTTATAATTAAACCCCTGATTTAACTAATTAAACTTTTTAAAATTCAATTCCAGTCCCCAAACTTTAATTTCTTATAATTAACACCTGAATTGACATAAAAAAATGATTTTTTTCTCGCAATTAAGTTTTTAATAAAAAATTTTTTCTCGCAATTAAGTTTTTAATAAAATTAATTAAGTCTTCTAAAATTCTTTTTGAGTCTTGACGAATCCTAATTTGTATTTATTTATCCAAAACACAAATATTTTCACTAATGGGATATTTTATCAATCAGAATGGGGTTGTTAGTTTTACCAATCTTATACATTCTTGTGCTCCAACTTTTCCACTTGTTTTTTGGTCATTCATCACCAACTTGGGAAGTCTTCTAAGTTTTCTTCGTGTGTATCATCTTGTATTTTTTAATATTTTTTCTAATTTTTTCTTCTCTTGATTTTTATGGGTGAAAAAAGGGTAACAATAAGTTGGTTGGAGTCTTGAACTTGGAACAATTTCAGCCACTAATAAGTGGTGAAAATTTAAAATTCATATGTTTTTTTGTTTAAACATGTGTATAATTTCTAAAAACTCTTCATTGTTTATTCTTATAGTTATTATAATTCTTTAATATCTTTATTTTTCTTCATTGTATGAAATACGAGTAGCTAGAAAATTTAAGCAATCTGTTTTCAAACATGTATAATGTTGTTAATATGATATTATATTTGTAAATATTGTGGTTATCAATATACCTAGCTTCATCACAATATTTGAATTTTGCTATGACGGGGTGGGTGATGGGAGAAGGAATGAAACCAATGAGAAATTTTTGCTAAGGTTTTTTGATGTGTTTCGTGGTACATGCAGATATGATAAGCTTGCGTGAGAATGTGGTTATAGTTATTTTTTAAAATATTTTTTACTTAAAAAAATATTAAAAAAATATTTTTATTTAAAAAATTATTTTTAATATCAGCGTATCAAAATGATCTAAAAACACAAAAAAAATATTAATTTGAATCAAAGCAAAAAAATTCAAATTTTTTTAAAATATAAAAACAAACAACCACCCATACTCATGCTCGTGAAGTTACAACAGATAGGTAAAGATGCCTTTGGTAATATCAAGTATCATTACAAAGGAAGTGGTGAAAATTCAGTCAAATTCTCAGCTACTATATCTGAGGAGGGCATTAGCAGTTACATTCTGAATAAGTTGGCTTTCACATTAATCAGTGGAACCGGAGAAAACCTAATCTTTCTTTACCTCTGTCTAAACTCTTCTGTTTCTTTCAAGAGTTTTAAATTATCATTTTTTTTCTTTTTTGATTAGGGAATAAGTTCTGCCTTTTGGGCGTGTTATCTTTGTACACCATTCAAGTCCTTGGTCTGAACATTTTTTACTTTGTTATGTGAACTCCTGTTCAGGCAAATTAAGAACATCACCCTAAGTCCCTACTTTGAACATTTAGTTTAGAAACATTGCAAACTCTTTAGCCTTCGAGCCTAATTTTATACACATCTGACTCCCATTCAAGCACCGCAATTACTAGAACTTATGTCATGGATTAATGTTGGGTTCTAAATTCCTTTCTTTATATCCTTTCTGTTTACAGTTGGACAAGGCCCGGAAAAATGGACCTGTTAGTGAAGCTGAAGTGGCATCCGCAGATTCTATATCTGAGCTTGAGACTCTGAGAAGAATAGATGCAGGACTGCTTAGCTTTAAGCATGTTTTCATGGCGATGTTCATACCACTGATTTCGGCAAGTGAGAGCAATGTTATTTCTTGTGCTAGAAGCCCAGCAAAGCAGCATTAGGCACAAACTTTTAAGACAGATCAAGAATGACCTAGAAGATTTTATTTTGGCAACTTGATTTTCTGTAACAGCCACACAAATCAGGAGGAAAATCTTTGGAAATGATAAATAGCTCTGCTCGGTTCGATCTCATGCAAGGTTGGATTTTTTTACTTCTTTTGAATAGAATCATGTGCGCTACAGGTAGAAATTTACGGGGACTAAGGGCCAATCTTGCTCTATATTTTGTTTTTAACTAAAGGGCACGCCAAAATCAGAAAAAAAGAGGAAAGAATAATTCTATTAGAGAAGAAATCAAGCAATTCTGGGAAAGAACAGTGGTCACATGGTTAGATTCCGATCACTCGACTGAGCAATAGATGCAGTTCTGATCAACGGGCATTGGAGATGGGACGGCCTATCATAAATCTGGCAAACAGCCGGGCTTGGATAGCCCAACCGAACAAGAAAGTGGAGGAGAATCCATTTTCACTTTATTAGAGAGAGAAGGTGCAGCGTCTACCGTGGTCCATGACCAAGCAGAGCATGTAGTTCTTTCACAAGATCCTATCGCTTGGCAACCAGTGAAACGATTAAAAGAATTGCTAAGGTATAATGTTAAGATCTTTGTTCCCAGATTTGTGGATAACCAAAATGATACACCATCGAGAGGACAAGAATGCAGCGTACAATCTTGAAGGTCTTCCTTTCTGAATCTGGGAAGTGATTTGATACGGTTTTACAACTTGAAAATGCTCCTTATGGATGTCGTACATTGCTGTAAATTGACGACAAAAACTCGAGGCAAATTTTATCCGGATTCTGGAGGTATTTGATGGCCAGTTTTCCAACATCATTTCTGATCCACGTTTTTCTTTTTTGATAACTCAACTGCCGCAGTTTCCCCTTTCCAGGATTTCCCAAGAGTAAGCGACATGTACCCGCCTGGGTGAGAAGCTCAATTGGAAAAAGGAATGTGCCTGGATAGTAATCTGAGGTTTGGCGTAAGCTCTCTATTGTACCAAACAAGAATGTTCATACTGCGTAACCTACAATCTTACTGAATCCTCAGGACTTCTCAAACCCTTAATTCTAAGATCCAGCCATCAACATATTAAACTATTGTATGCGCAGGTTCTTAGCTCTTCTAGCCGCGCAGGCTCTTCTACTTCCTCATCAAGCAAAACATCACAATCAGGTATATATCCAACTGACTGCATCTCTCCTATTAGCACTCCAAGTCTCTCATATATCTCTTCGTGTCTTGGGTGGCCTTTGTCCCCAACAAGAAATGCATGCACTTCATCTTTCAATTCAATCCAGCTACAGCCTGGTTCCTTTTTCAGCTTATTATGCCTCATCATCTTTCTCATCTCCGAAACATTACCCCACATTCCTGCATCAGCATAAATGTTTGATAGAAGAACGCAAGCAGAAGAGTCTTGCGGATCCAATTGCAAAAGAGCCCTAGTTGCTTTTTCTGCAACCTCTACATTCCCATGGATCTTGCAAACACTAAGCAGATTTCTCCAGATAACAGCATCAGCTTCGAAAGGCATCTTTTGAACAAGATTCAATGCCTCATCAATGCGCCCTGATCTCCCTAGTATGTCAACCATACATGAATAGTGCTCATATTGAGGATCTAAACCGTACTCACTCAGCATGACATCAAAGTAATGCAGCCCTTTATCAACAAGCCCCATGTGTGCGCATGCTCTGAGGACAGAAACAAAAGTTGCATGATTTGGCTTTACATTCACAAATTGCATACGCTCAAAAAGTTTTAATGCCTCTTCTCCAAGACCATGATAAGCATAACCACAAAGCATGGCGTTCCATGTTACAAAATCCCTGTCAGGTGCTTTCTCAAACATCAGCTGAGAATCTTGCATGTTTCCACACTTTGAGTACATATCAACAAGGGTGCTGCATATGTACACATCTGATTGCAGTTCCTGCTTGATAATTTGAGCATGTATTTGCTTCCCAAGACCAACAGTAGCTAAATTTGCACAAGTATCAAGAACTGCTGCATAAGTGAAGTTGTCTGGGTTTACACCCATTTCCAACATTCTTGAAAAAAATTTGTGAGCATCCTCACTTTGTTGTAGCAGAGAGAATCCAGAAATAATAGCATTCCAAGAAACCATTGTCTTTTGTTCTGTTCGGTCATGTATTTTATCTGCTTTTTCAATCATTCCACACTTGCAGTACATATCAACAAGGGCAGCTCCCACAAATGAGTCAAAACCCATTCCAGATTTTATAATTCTAGTATGGATCTCCATGCCGGTGTTTAAAGCTTGTCGACCAGCACAAGCTTTCAAGACACTGCCATAAGTGAAGTCATCAGGTTCCATTCTTGAGTGAATCATTGATGCAAAATGGGCAAGTGTTTCCTCTTCATTTCCATTCTGCTCACATGCTGCGATAATTGCATTCCAAGAGACAGCATCTCTCTTTTCCATCATATCAAACAGATCAGAAGCTTCAGCAAGAGCCTTGCATTTACCATACATGTCAAGGATGGCATTTGCAACACAAATATTTGACATAGAAATACTCTTAACCGCTAATCCATGAACTTGACGCCCCTCCAAATCTCCTCTGATGGATGCACAAGCATTTAATGCTCCGGATAGAGTTATTTCATCAAAACCAAGGCCAGTTTTCAGCAGAAGCTGAAATGACTTCAAAGCTTGAAAGCCTCGATCACTTCTGGCATACCCAACGATAATGGCATTAAACGATTGCAAACTACATTTTGGCATTGAGCTAAGTACCTTTTGAGCATCTGCCATCCTGCCACATTTTGCATACATATCCAAAGTGGCAGTTCCTACAATAATGTCAGATCCAAAAGCACTCTTTAAAGCATGGCTATGCAACTCTTTACCCAATCTTAATGCTGACAATCCTGCACAGGATCTGAAAAGACTAGCATAGATAGATTGACTAACCCCAACTCCCAGCCCTTGCATCTCCTTGAACAACTCTAAACCCTCAACATTCCGATCATTTTGAACACAACCAGCAATCATTGCACTCCAAGAAACCCAATTTTTCTCAGGAAGTTCACTAAAAACTGAAAGTGAATCTTCTAATCTCTTACACTTTGCATACATACCAAGCAAAGCACTCCCAGTGACCACATCACAATCAAATCCAAACTTCACCACAAGTCCATGAACCTGAACTCCCATATAACACTCTTCCAAAGCCCCACAAGCTTTCAAAACAACAGCAAGACTCGCTCGGTCAAAACCCACACCGCACCTCCCCATCTCCAAAAAAACATCAATCGACTTCCGACACTCACCATTCTGCAAAAACCCGGAAATCACTGAATTCCATGACACCACGTCTCTCTCCGGAATCTCATTAAAAAACTTTCTCGCAATATCCATTTCCCCACAACTAGCATATCCAGAAATAATGGAGTTATAAGAAACCACATCCCTCAGACACATCTTATCAAACACCTTGCACGCATAGTCCAAATGCAAACATTTTATGTACATTTGCATCAAACAATTGGACACAAAGGTTGTAGGTTCAAACCCACAAAAAATCATTCGAGCATGTGCTTGTTTTCCAGGATTCAGAGAGTTTTGTTTCGAGCATTCTTGGAAAATATGAGAAAAGGTTCTGATCTTGGCGGGTGGTTGGGTTTGGTTTTGAGCGAGTGTGGAGAAAGTGTTGGTGGGTACAGGTGGAATTTTCTTGTATAAAGGTATTGCGCGGTAAGAGAAGAAAAGCCTTGTTAACAGCCATAATTGAGAGGTGTGAACTGCCATGAACCATGGCACTCATGCTTTGGCGGGTCTTGCAGCCTTTAAAATTCTGTTGTTATCGTCCGCTAGAATAGGTTAACTACAAAAACGTCCCTAATCTATATTCTTGTCAGCAATATTATCCTTTAACAATTGTTTTAATCAATTTTGTCCCTTGCCCCAATCTAGTTTTGTCATTGAAGAAGCTCCGACAGTAGCAGGATAACTTCAATGATCATCCACTACTAAAATCTGATCGCACCAATTATTTAGTCACTTGGTATATATTTTTATTTATTTTAGCAATAAAGACATTCTGAGATCAGTTTTTTAAACCATTATTAGTGAGTGTTTGCTTTTATATCAAACCTGTTTTTTAGTTTTTTTTAAATTATTAAATTAACTTTTTTAAAGTTTTTTTTAATGATTTTGATGTGCTGTTACAAAAAATAAAAAATATAAAAAAATTATTTTAATATATTTTTAATTAAAAATTATTTTTAAAAAATAACTTGTATTACATTATCAAATACTATATACGAGCTCATTTATAATGCTTTTAAAGAAGTAGAAAAAATTTGAAACTCGAATAATTGATTCATATAGGTTAAATAAATTTGATTAATTTTATAATATGATTATAACAAAAAGCTAATAATAATAAAAAAACAAATAAAAAACAATAATGACAAATAAAAAATAAATACTTGTTAATATTATAAAAAATATACTCTCTATTCTAAAGGTCTTAATAATTTTATTTAATAACAAAATAAAAATTAAATGAGAATGAAATAATTTTATATGGAGAAAAAAACACATATGTAGTTTAATCACCATCCAATTTAAAAAAAAAAGTAAAAAAGGTTCTTTTGTTATTATTGTTCACCTCCTCACACAATATTATTGTGGATTTGAGTAGTATTTTTTTTTTTTAATTTTTAATTTAGTCTTCAAACTTTATTTTGCATAATTTAGCCATTTTGATCTCAAATTAGCACCTAAATTGCATATTTTTAGGAGGGGGGTTGAATTGAAAAGGAGGGGACTAAAGTGAAAAAGATGGGCATAATAAGTAATGGATTTGAAATTTATTTCAAAAGTTCATTTTTGTTCCTTATCTTTTTGAGCTCAAGAAACATGTCTATGTAATTTTCAAAAATTGAATTTTAATACCAAACTTTGGTTTTCTCATTTTCATTTCTTTTTTGTTGGAGAAGAGAAAAAGAATATCTGGATTTTGGCTTAGAGAGAGAAAATTATTATTAGTGATGATTTCAGCCATCAAAACGGTTAATTTTTGTGTCAAATAGTTTTTTATGATGGGGATATTTCTGATTAGATTTTTTTTTTTTACCTTGAAAGTGTTTAAAAAATTAGATTTGAGTTCAAGAAGATTTGGATTTCAAGTTGATTTTAGGTTATGTATTTTTGAAGGCCATAAAGTGATTTAATAAGGTTCCTAAGATGTTTTATAGGTATTTTAGATCAAAATGGGTTGAAAATGAGTTTATTTATCTAAAAATATAGAATCTTATTTTTTCAACAACCATAGTAGCTAAATTTTAAGGATTCTAGACAATGACACGACGAAAAGATTGATGTCTTCTCCCAAGTGCAGGAGTGTCGAAGTAATAAATAACCCGGCAAGACCGGGGTCGAACCACAAAGAGGTTAATTGTACAAATTATAAATAACAACAATAA
>NW_011500471.1:49744-53001 GCF_000495115.2 Populus euphratica | reverse complement strand
CTTATATTATTAGACATATTATTATAAAACATATTTTAGTTAAGGAGTTATTGATACTTCAAGTGCAAAATGATGATATAAAACCATGATAAAAATGCACTTTTAAGTACTAATCAGACAACTTGTCATTTTTTTTAAGTGATTGAGATGCATGACATGTTGTTCGCAACATTAGCCCTTTTTTTTTTTTTTTTAAAGTAAAGGCCTGCATATGAGCCATTGTTTGATGAGTTAAACACTAGGCTTCACTTACCAAGTCTAGGCTTATTAGGCGCGTGTGTGTGAAACAAACTTTATTTTTTATTTTTTTATTTTTTATGTATTTTTTTAAATAATTTTTATGTATAAGATTTATTTAATACCACTTCTTTGTGATTTTCTCATTTATTTAGCCTTTTTTAGATTGCAATTATTTTTAATAATATTGAATGTGTTTAATTTTTAAAGAGGTTGATATGATTCATTTGTGTTTTCTTTAAAATTTTCTACAGATTTTTTTTTTTAAATATTGATTTTTTTTATAAAATTTTAAATATATTCAATCTTGCATAATATGTTTTTTCTTTTCTTTTATTCAATAAATTTTATGTCTATATCGGTTTCTATGATAAATTTATTTTAATAAACAAATTTATTAAGTACAACGGGGTAAATTACTAATGTTGAGATACTAAGTATCTTGATCTATATTTTTCTTTTAGTTTTTTTAAGTTTTATTTTTATTTATTATTGATGATTATTTTTTTTCATATCTTTACGCAATGAGTATTGATTTATTTAATTAGATTTGTTCATAAGTTTTTCGATTTACTTCTAGGAATTTTTTATGTAAAAAAACAAGTTCAAAGATTTTGCATGTTAAATTTTTTTTTTAATTATGTTTCAATGTTTTAGGTTTTATCCTTATTTTTATGATTTTGTATTTTTTTCCTTGAACTTTTTATAAAAATTTTATTTTCTTTAATCTCACCCTTTAATCCAAGTTTATGTTGTATTTGTTTTTTTGGACTTTATTCTTTTGATTCTTGTCCTTTGGTTCATGTTTTTATTCTTTTCAATTAACTCTCAAATTAAAAAAAATTGACTCAGTTAATGGCATAACGCATTTCACTTTCACCTGATAAATAATTAACATTAAATCCCCATATACATTAAGTTTCTCAACTTTCAACTCTAAAGCATCTTCTAGACCAATGATGCAAGCTTCATATTTAACTATGTTTTTGGTGCACTCAAACGACAACTTTACTAAAACATGATATTGCTTCTTTTATAGGGATATTATTACTGCTCCGGCCTTATTCCCTGATATGTTTACAAATCCATCAAAGTACATGGTCCACCATTCATTCATTCAACCACCATCCTCAACTGATAACACATCCCAATTAGAAAGATCAAAATTTAATGGATCATATTTTTCTATATCATTATTTGCTAAATGATCAGAAATTGCGCTACCCTTTATGTCCTTCAGATGATATCGTATTCTACCAATAACACTTGCCACCTTACTATTCGTCTTGACAAGTAAGGATTTTCACAAATATATTTGAGCAAATTCAATTTTGATATCAATTAGGTAGTGGAATACAACATATATTGCTTAAGCCTTTTTGCATTCCAAACCAAAGCACAAAATAACCTTTTTATCACAATGTACTAGGATTTATAACCATTAAAATTTTTACTCAAGTAATAAATGGCTTGTTCTTTCCTCTTAGATTGATCATGTTGGCCTAATAAGCACTCATAATTGTTTTTGTCACTGTTAAATACAAGATCAAAGGTCATATCAGCACAAAGGGTACTACAAAAAATGAGTTATGTAAATTCCTCTTAATCTTATTGAAAGTTTATTGGAAATCACTATCCTACACCCTTGGATTTTTCTTTCTAAGCAATCAAAATATGAGCTTGCAAGTTACTGTAAGCTAGTATATGAACTGGGCTATATGATTCAAATGCACATGAAAACTTTTTACTTCTTTCTCTATCTTAAGCGTTGACATATCCTTGATTGCCTATACTTTGTCTAGGTCAACTTTTATTCTTTGACTGCTTACTATAAAACCCAATAATTTTCTTGTTTTTACCCTAAACAAACACTTACAGGATTCAATCTTATTTGAAACTCTTGTAACCTCTTAAACAACTTTCTCAAAACTTGTACATGATTTTCTTCTTTCTTTGATTTTGCAAGTATATCTTCTAGATATACTTTCACTTCTTGAGGCATCATATAATAGAGTAAGGTGACCATTACCCTTTGATAAATGGTCTCGACACTTTTTAGTTTACATATAAATTACTCTATTTTTTTAGGACATCATCACTAATCTTAAGGGATAATCAAGACTCTAGGCATTAAAATTAAATTTATAGTATAAGAGCCATAATAAGAATTTATAAAGGGAAAAGAAAAAAAAATGTCGCCTATCATACAAAGGCTAATAAGAATTTACAAACGAAAAGAAAGGAAAAAAAACAAAAGCCATATGTCGTATAAGAAGTTAACAATAAATGGCTAGGAAGATCTTCTTAATGTTTGAAAATTTGTCATAGAGTACTTGGAAAAAAAGAAACTAGATATGTTTTTTTGAGAAAAAGGAAAGGGAAATCTATGTATCCAAATGCCAAAAAAAAATAGTGTGAAGACTTCTAAACAATGAAGCATGTGTGCATGGATTCATGAATTTCTTATTTTTTTACTTGAATATCTTTATTTTTATTTTTGCAATTCAAATACATGAAATCATAGTATAATTTCTTTTAATCAAGTGTTTTGATTGACTTCCATCTTTGGGTATAAAACTAGGGCCGATCTGGTCTATCTAAGGCCTAGAACGGTCTGAGTTGAATAAAAATAGAGAAAGAATTGATCTTATTAAAAAATCTACTTAACCTGGGAAAGACTCGATCTATAACCCACTAAATTTTTTTAATTCAAAATAACACTATTTTTAGTTTTTTTTTTAGTTGGTTGACAGAACCAAAAGATTGGTGTCTTCTCCTAAGTGCAGGAGTGTCGAAGTAATAAATAACCTAGCAAGACCGGGGTTAAACCATAGGGAGGTTAATTGTATAAATTATAAACAACAATTATAAAAAAAAACAATAGTAATAATAATAATAGTAATAGTAATAGTAGTAGTAATAATAATAATAATAGTAATAATAGTAGTGGTAGTAATAATAACAATAACAATAACAATAACAATAACAATAATAATATAAGAAGTAACAATAACAATAAC
>NW_011500471.1:49494-49599 GCF_000495115.2 Populus euphratica | reverse complement strand
AAACTCTTATTACTCAATTGGAAACCACACACAAAGGAGGTTCCAATAAGATTATAAGTTGTTAACATGATTACATTAGTCATCTTATTCAGTTACTGCTAATAT
>NW_011500471.1:49181-49291 GCF_000495115.2 Populus euphratica | reverse complement strand
ATCAACCTCTTTTTCTCTAGATATGAGCCAAACACTAAATAGTACTAGGGCTGGAGGACATATTCAAACTTCTTTGTTGTTGCTACAATTTGGACTTGAAAATGACCTTT
>NW_011500471.1:48100-48721 GCF_000495115.2 Populus euphratica | reverse complement strand
AAAACAATTTGTAAATTTCACAAAGCAAGGTATTCATCATTTAACTTCCATTAATCTATCCAGATAAACAAACTCTCATTAAATTTATATATCTGCTCAATATCTCTTAAACAAAATATTAATAAACTTCCCTTTGTGCGCAATATATTAATACATAGTTATGGGGCTTTACATGGAAGAAAACAAAATTCTTATTCTAATATTTAAGGTTAACTTCCTTGGGTTGAGATTTTTTTTCTTCTTTTTAGATGTAACTTAAAACACAATGCATTTTTAACCCATGTAACGAGCTTTTGGCTAATGACTCCTAAACCAACTGGTCTTAGGGCATTAGGTGTTGAGACTCCCAAGCGAGCTTAGTAACTCGGGTTGCCGATACTGATATGTAGATAGTGCAATGTTTGATTTCCTTAAGCTTTTCTCCTCAACCCATGTAACAAGCGGCGGGCCAATAGTTCCTAAGTCAGTTGACTTTAGGATATTATGTGTTAAAACACCCCTTTGAGCCTAATTGCTTATGTTAGAGAGGTTACGAAACCAAACTTATCTAAATTTTTATTATCATTATTTTTTTTGCTCTTTTTTTTTGTTTTTTTTTCAAATTATATACTATCTCTTTCC
>NW_011500471.1:44089-47766 GCF_000495115.2 Populus euphratica | reverse complement strand
TTTTTTTTTATCAACTACTACCCTCTCCCCCCAACCAAAATGAGACATTGTCCTCAATGTTCTACGGTAGAAAGATAGAGTATAGAAGATATCACCTGAAATAACAAATACTGACAAACCTGAAACACACTTAAACAAATATAAGAAACAACAAAAAACAATAATAAAAGTAAAAGACATAAAGGACAATAATTTTGCACATGCTTCATGAAATAAAAAACATAGTTACTTAATTTTTTTGGTCAATTATGAAATGAAATTTTTTTTTTTATCAACTACTACCCTCTCCCCCCAACCAAAACGAGACATTGTCCTCAATGTTCTAAGGTAGAAAGATAGAGTATAAAAGATATCACCTGAAATAACGAACACTGACAAAACCTGAAACACACTGAAACAAAAATAAGAAATAACAAAACATAATAATAAAACCAAAAGACACAAAAATTCACAAATGAAGGCTCAAATCCAATCTAAGCTTTTTACGGCTTCCCGTAGATGACCAATTTATGCGACTCATGGAAGGATCAATCACAGGAATGAAAGATTGTAGTTGGTCAATCAATTGTTCAGCAGTAGTAGCAGAGATTATGATTTGTCGTGCAGAAGATGTTAGAAATTCCTGTTCCACAGCATGATCAAGAAAAGACAACAATTTATCATAATAACCATTAACATTTAACAAGCCTATGGGTTTATGGTGAATGTGTAGTTGGGCCCAAGAGGAAATATGAAATTTTTCAATGTGCCTAGACCACGTGGTAAGGCAATGAAGGCATCAACATGGTTAAACATTGCATTCATTCGAGCAGACATTGTGGAGACCTGTAGTTCCTCTCTAATTGTTTTTTCAATGATGTCCCCACGTGCTAAAGCTTTAAAGTGTGTGTGTGTAAATTAAGGTTTAAAAATACATGTTAAATAAGTATATGAGCAGAATTAAGTGGTAACAATACGAGAGTTTGTAAACCTGAATATTTCAGGAAGTATTATAATAGACCTTGTTAAGAATGGTTACTAAGATGCGTCTCAAGAGTCACTTTAACAAAAGAACTCCTTTACTCTGCCATCCTAGTAACAACAATTATGCACATGCTTTATGAAATGAAAAACAATTTTTTTTTTATCAACTACTACCCTCTCCCCCCAACCAAAACGAGACATTGTCCTCAATGTTCTAAGGTAGAAAGATAGAGTATAGAAGATATCACCTGAAATAACGAACACTGACAAACCTGAAACACACTGAAACAAATATAAGAAACAACAAAACACAATAATAAAACCAAGCATGTGTATGTACAGGTAGTTGTGATTGTGGCTCACATCTTCCCTTGGTTTTACGTCCAAGAACGGCTTAAACGCCCTCTATGGGTCGGGGATAGGCTTTCCATCCAGTTTTCTTAAAATCTGACAAAGATGGTCTTTTTTAGTTAGATTCCCAAGATTAAGTCGATGATGTTCTTTATCCAAGACTAAGTCGATCATGTTCTTTATGAAATAGTGGCCATAAATCATGAATTGCACGATGCACATCTCCACTAGGATGCGTCTCAAGAGTCAATAGAAGATTATCTAAAGACTCCTTACTCAGGCCATCCTTAATGAATTGTATTTTATCTTCACGGTTTATAGATACCATTCTTAAAGAACGACATTATGCATTACAAGTCTATTTGGCACATAGATGATAGACTTTCAATGATTTTGCATTAAGTTTCTTTGCAAAAGTGCTTTTACCTGTTCCAGGCATGTGTGAAATGAAGAAGTTAGAGGACTCACCTAATAATCGGACCTTTGCTTCAATCAACCAACGAATATCTTCAGGAATTCCATGATTCATTAATAATCTCAATCTTGCACATCTAGCACGGTAAATTTTTGTAATCGCATTCTAAGGCAGAGCGGGAAAATACTTTTTCAATTTTTCAAGATTAGTGTCCATTTTCAAATGAGAATTGGAAGAGAGATTCAAAGAATTGCACAAATATATACACAAATATCAGTAATTATGGGAAACGGAAAGAACCGACTTAAGTCACGGAGTACCGTTATCCGCCATTTGACCGGGGTGAAGAAACTTGCAAAAATCACTCAAAAAGAAACAAAAATAAAATAAAATAAAATAAAATCAATCTTTATATACAGGATCACCCAATTCAATAGAGTCATGTTCAACTGAAAAATTATCAAAGTAAACTTTCAGACGATGTCCATTTACCTTGAAAACATTGCCATTCTTTGGATTCTCGATGTCATAGGCCCCATATGGATACACATGTTTCACAATAAAAGGACCACTCCATCTTGATCTTAATTTTCCAGGAAATAAATGCAGTCGAGAATTATAAAGCAAGACTTTTTGACCAACATTGAAGGTTTTTCTATGTATTTTCTTGTCATGAAATTCTTTTATTCTTGCTTTATGAATTCTTGAATTTTCATATGCATCATTTCTTATTTTCTCAAGCTCATTTATCTATAATTTTTGCAGTTGACTAGCATCATCTAAATTTGAATTGAAAGCTTTAATAGCCTAATAAGCTTTATGTTCAAGTTCCACAAGCAAGTGACAAAGTTTTCCATAGACTAGTCTATAAGGTGACATACCTAATGATGTTTTATAAGCAGTTCGATAAGCCCAAAGTGCATCATGAAGTCTTAAAGACCAATCTTTCCTATTCGGGTTTACTGTTTTCTCCAAAATATGTTTGATCTCCTTATTAGCAAGCTCTACTTATCCACTTATTTAAGGGTGATAAAGGGTGGCAACTTTATGTGTGATTCCATATTTTTTCATTAAAGACTCAAATAGCTTGTTGCAGAAATGTGTTCCACCATCACTTATCATGGCTCGAGGGATTCCAAATTGACTCAAAATATTTTCTTTCAAAAACTTTATCATTGTTTTATGATCATTGTTTCAACTTGAAATTGCCTCTATCCATTTTGAAATATAATCTACTGTAACTAATATGTACAAGAAACTAAATGATGGAGGAAATGGACCAAATGAAATCTATACCCCAACAATCAAAGATCTCCATGACAAGAATAAGATTTAAAGGCATCATGTGACGTTTGAAATAGATCTCAACTTTTGAAAATTTTTACAAGACTTACAGAATGCATGTGAGTCCTTGAACATAGTGGGCCAGTAAAATTCACTTTGTAAGATTTTTGTAGTTCTCTTTCTTGATTAGAAATGGCTCCCACATGCCGAGAAATGATAAAATTTAATGACACTACTTACCTCATTATCAGGAATGCATCTTTGAAATATTTAATAAGGATAATATTTAAATAAGTTAGGGTCATCCCAATAAAAGTTTTTCACTTCGTTCAAAAACTTTCCTTTGTCTTGGGTACTCCAATCGGTTGGCAAATCTCTTGACATAAGAAAATTAATATTTTTTATCATACCAAGGTATTGGACTAAGAGAAAGTAAGGATTCGTTAGGAAAATGATCATCAATTGGTGTGATGTTGGATGTCGAATCTGTTGTCACTCTTGACAAAATATCCGCGTTAGCATTTTCAGTGCCTTTTTCATCCGTGATTTCTTCCTAAGAATAAATCATTTGCAAATCTTCAGATTCATCCAACTCATTTTTACTTAAAGTAGATTCAAGTTGATCATAAACTAATTCGTCAATATGATCTACTTTTTGTAATTC
>NW_011500471.1:41382-43625 GCF_000495115.2 Populus euphratica | reverse complement strand
CTTGGGATTTTATTGTGGTTGAGATGGAAACTTACCTTTCTCTTGGAAATTGAGAGCAGATGTTAATTTTGCAAGAGTATCTTTAAAATCTGTCATGTTTTGAGCAAGTTGAGTATTGATTGTCTCTTGCTTTTCAATGAATGCATGCAATGTTTCCTCAAGATTTCTTCTAGAAGGTGGAGCATAAGGAGGTGTATATCCATGAGAATTTTGAAAATTATGGTGTGCTTGAAATGGTGGTTGTGAAGTTTGTACATTGTTATTATCACTCTTCCAACTGAAATTTGGGTGATTTCTCCAACCAGGGTTGTATGTTTGGGAGTATGGGTTGCGGTTGGGCCTTTGAAAACTGTTTACAATATGGGCTTGTTTATGGAGATTTTCCTTAAAAGAAGGCAAAGTTAGACAATTATTGGTTGAATGGTTATTTTTATGGTAACAAACGGCATTGTACTTGGTCACATTGTTTCATCAAAAGGAATTGAGGTTGACAAATCTAAAATCGAGTTAATTGCAAACTTGCCAACACCAAAATCTCTTGGTTAGGTGCTAGCTGAGAGAAAGATTCATTTAGTGTATGGGGGAGGCAGTCTTGGGTTAATGGGAGGTGTGTCAATAGCTGCATTTTTAGGAGGTAGTCAAGTTTTGGGGGTCGTCCCTGAAGCTTTGGCACAAGGGGACATCATTGGAAAAACAATTGGAGAGGAACTTCAGGTCTCCACAATGTCGGCTCGAATGAATGCAATGTTTAACCATGCTGATGCTTTCATTGCTTTACCAGGTGGTCTAGGCACATTGGAAGAGATCTTTCATATTTCCTCTTGGGCTCAATTGCACATTCACCATAAACCCATAGGTTTGTTAAATGTTAATGGTTATTATGATAAGTTGTTGTCTTTTCTTGATCATGCTGTGGAACAGGAATTTCTAACATCTTCTGCACGACAAATCATAATCTCTGCTACTACTGCTGAACAATTGATTGACCAACTACAATCTTTCATTCCTGTGATTGATCCTTCCATGAGTCGCATAAATTGGTCATCTAAGGAAAGCCGTAAAAAGCTTATATTAGATTTAAGTATTCATTTGTAAATTTTTATGTCTTTTGGTTTTATTATTGTGTTTTGTTATTTTTTATAATTGTTTAAGTGTGTTTTGTTTCAGGTTTTGTCAGTGTTCGTTATTTCAGGTGATATCTTTTATACTCTATCTTTCTACCTTAGAACATTGAGGACAATGTCTCGTTTTGGTTGGGGGGAGAGGGTAGTAGTTGATAAAAAAAAATTGTTTTTCATTTCATAAAGCATGTGCATAATTGTTGTTACTAGGATGGCAGAGTAAAGGAGTTCTTTTGTTAAAGTGACTCTTGAGACGCATCTTAGTAACCATTCTTAACAAGGTCTATTATAATACTTCCTGAAATATTCAGGTTTACAAACTCTCGTATTGTTACCACTTAATTCTGCTCATATACTTATTTAACATGTATTTTTAAACCTTAATTTACACACACACACTTTAACATATGATTGTGGGTTGCATATTGGATTATTATATTATTTATGTTCTTTTATTAAATGTAACAACTAAGGGAAGAAGATAGTACATAATTTGCAAAAAAAAAAAAACAAAAAAAAAGAGTAAAAAAAATGATAATAATAAATATGTAGATAAGTTTGGTTTCGTAGCCTCCCTAACCTAAGCAATTAAGCCCGAAGGGGTGTTTTAACACCTAATACCCTAAAGTCAACTGACTTGGGAGCTATTGGCCCAATGCTTGTTACATGAGTTGAGGAGAAAAGTTTAAGTGAATTAAACATTACACTATCTACGTATCAGTATCTGCAACCTGAATTACTAAGTTCGTAGAGGTGTCTTAACACCTAATGCCCTATGACCAATTGATTTAAGAGTCATTAGCTGAAAGCTCGTTACATGGGTTAAAAATGCATTGTGTTTTAAGTTACATGTATATATATTAAAAAAAAAAATCTCAACCCAAGGAAGTTAACCTTAAACATTAGAACAAGAATTTTGTTTTCTTCCAAGTAATGCCTCATAACAATGTGTTTATATATTGAGCACAAAAAAAGGTTTATTAATATTTTGTTTAAGAGGTATTGAGCAGATATATAAATTTAATAAGAGTTTGTTTATCTAAATAGATGATGGAAGTTGAATGATGAACATCTTGCTTTATGAAATTTACAAATTATTTTTCTATTTTAACGCTTTGATTA
>NW_011500471.1:40206-41172 GCF_000495115.2 Populus euphratica | reverse complement strand
CTATCACATAAATGAAAGGATTGATTGATGAATTTAAGAACTGAAATTGAAAGGACAAAGAGATGGCCAAACTTAGAAAAAAGATGTTGGTGTAGTCCAAACCGGAACACTGTTAGGTAAGCGGGTCATATCTGGAGCTGTAGATCTCAGATGTAGGTCTACTTTATATGGATGAAAATGTAAGACATAGGCCTACAACTTTTATATGACCCAAGATTTAAAAAGGTCATTTTCAAGTTCAAATTGTAGCAACAACAAAAAAGTCCGAATCTGTCCTCTAGCCCGAGTACTATTCAGTGTTTGGCTCATATTTAGAGTTCTAGAAGTCCAAATGACCTTAATTGTCTACCCTCGAAAGCTAAGTAAGATGACTAATGTAATCATGTCAACAATTTATAATATGATTGTAACCTCCTTTGTGTGTAGTTTCCAATTGAATAATAAAAGTTTATACTATACTTGTTTGACATACCATTAGTGGATCCTTTAACCTTGAGATTTATGGTTATCATTGTTTAATCCTTATATTAATCTTCCATCTCACAGTTCTCATCAACTTCTTCTTCTTCTTCTTCCTCTTTACTACTACTACTACTACTACTTGTGGTTCGACCCCGGTCTTGCCGGGTTATTTATTACTTCGATTGTCCTGCACTTGGGAGAACTTCAGATATGGGTCAAACACTGAATAGTGTTCGGGCTGCATGACAGATTCCGACTTCTTTGTTGTTGCTACAATTTGGACTTGATAATGGCCTTTTCAAATTTGGGCTCCATATGAAAGTTGTAAGCCTATATTTTACCTTTCCATCCATATAAAATAGACCTAAATCCAAGATCTACAGTTCTAGATATGACCTAATTACCTAATAGTGTTCTGGTTTGGACTATACCAATATTTCTTTTCTAAGTTTGGCCATCTCTTTATCCTTGCAATTTCAATTCTTAAACTCATCAATCAATCCT
>NW_011500471.1:35768-40196 GCF_000495115.2 Populus euphratica | reverse complement strand
TCATCAATCAATCCTTTTATTTATGTGATAGGCCTGCATTTAAAGTAAATATTTACCATAAATTAAAGGTATCTTATATTATTAGATATATTATTATAAAACATGCTTTAGTTAAGGAGTTATTGATACTTCAAGTGCAAAATGATAATATAAAACCTTGATAAAAATACACTTTTAAGTATTAATCAATAAGTCAACCAACTTAACCTAGGTCAGTCTATTTGAGCCATGACCCGAAACTTTGCTTAGATTGACCTCTAGGTCAGGTTTAAAAGCTATGCTATAACTAGAATTTTAAACTCATGACATAGGTCATTACACTTAAAGCACCATACATGAGAAAACTAAGTAATCCAATCCTCAATGAATTAAATGATAAAGGATGAAATTGATTAAAAAACCAATTACACAAAAGAATTTAAAATGAAAAAATAGCAATTAAAATAATAAGGTTAAAAATTAAAAAAATAAATAAATTACAGGGCAAGAACAATTCTTTAATTAGTGGGTTAAAATAAAAAAAAATCAAAGTATGAGAACCAAATTAGAAAAAAAAAACATTACAAACTTGGATTAAAGAATGAAATTGAAAACAATTAAAACTTTGATAAAAAGGCTAAGGAAAAAAATAGAAATTAAAAAAGAGGTACCAAATTAGGAAATATATGTATGACAAAATATATTTGAAATAATAAACAAAAAAAAGGGACAAATCTGCATTTAGTAGGGAGGACAGAGAAAATGACAAAAAAATAAGTCACTTGATGACAAACTGCCACATTACTGATGACACCCACTACATTAGGTGGAAAAGAGCGTGGCCACATTACTAATGACACGCATTACACTAGGTGGAAAAGAGTATGGCGGCACATTAAGTAACATGACAAAAGGGCTTGTTTAGTAGCTAAAAGACAATGCACTTATTACCCAAAGGATGTAATGCTTCCCAAATGCTAGTGTGTGATAAGCAAATGACCAAATTACCTTCTATGTATATGAGAATTACCATAAAATGTATGTTGAAAAGACCAAAAAGTCTATTGTCGATTTCTTATTGGCTTTAAAGGCAAAGTTGACTTTTTATTGTTCTAATAAAAATGAGAAGTCTAAAATACCCTTTACTTACCGTTTCAAATTCCCCAAACTTTTTAAGGGAATTTACACCTCTTTAACGATATAGTTTGTGAAAAATATGAAATGTATTTTTTGAACCACTTCAAACTCACCCTCCAATAAATTCCTCAATTATACATAATTTATAATTTCTTATTAATGAGGTTTCATCACCTTCTAGATTAGATAAAAAAAATCAACTACAATATTTCTTAGATAAGCACAACTACCCATTCCAATTGAAATGTTTGGTGGCTCAATAATGCCTTAAGAAGATGTAATACCTTTAAGAAAAAGCCTTGGAACACATATACAATCGTGAGAGTTTTATTAATTCTTATGTCATCATAGTTAACATTTAACATGTAATATTAATTTCTTTAACCTTTCCACAACATATTAAGACTTATATCAATTTTGATTTAATACATTCTCATTATTCCTTGATGAATCCTCTTTTCATCTCCTAACCACTCTTGAATTTCTAAAACTAACTACGACTCTTTTCAATGCAACTTCACCATTCAATGTAACTTCACCATGCATCTTTCAATTCATTAGGTTCATTTTACAACTTCCACACTGAATTACCTTACACATTGTACTTATAACATTTATCTCGTTAAAATCCTCTATTCTTTTTCTTTCATTTTTTTTTATGTTTTCATTTAAGAAAGGACTGCCCAACTTAAAATTTTTTGAGTAGAGTTTTCCTTCTACTAGAACTCTAACCAAAACTTGTTCCCTAATTTCTTGCTTGATGCATGTCACCAGTCAAATAACACTCTTATATTAAAGAAATTTTCCATCCATATTCTAAGGACGATCTCAACATTTTCATAACAATTCAATGGTTAAGTAGTCTCAAAACAATTACATAATATCATTATAATGCATTACCCTATACTTTTCTACAATTTTGATCTTTTAAATTGTCTTTTACATGGAATTTAGGGGTAAATTCATTTTTTTTCTATTGACCGTACACCAGTAATCCATTCATAAAATTAATTTATACTTTATTCATTTGTTGTCTCTATAATAATAAGATTTCAGCAAACTTTCCTCTAAATACAAGGTTTCCCAAGATTTTCTTCCTATAACAAAGTATAACAAATATCTTTAACAATCAAATCCAAACTAGTTTCAATTTTTCACATAAACTTTCCAATACTGTTGAGCAACCTCAAGCCCACTCTATAATTTTAATATTTCATCAATTACACACATACACACCTTTACATCTAATGATTTTTCATATAACATACAATCATCACATGCATAAAGCCAATGTCAACAATCCCCTTTTTTGGCTGTGTATCTCGAAAGTTAGCTTCCTATCTTGTATACTCAGAAATTCCACTTATTTATTTCCTTGGTATCCAAACCCTTAACTTCTGCATACATAAATGAAAAAACAAAAACCAAAGTTGACACAAATAACAATGATATCATTAGTCTCTATAGTTATATGTACAACTAATTAATATTGATAGGAGCCACAATGATATTATTAGCATCCACCCATATGAATGACTAATTAATATTGATATCAACCAAGCAACTATCATTAACATCAACACACCCGGATGAGTAATCCATATTGATATCATCCATGCTAATGTCTTTAACATCTATACAATTGGATGGCTAATTGACTTCAATATTAATCACATTGATATCATTAGCATCCACACAACTAGATAACTAATCAATGTCAACATCAATAAAACAAATATTATTAGTCTCTATGGTCGTATGGATAACTAATCAATGTTGATACCAACCACATGAATATCATTAACACCCACATATTTGGATGGCTATTCAATGTCGATACCAGCTACAATGATATCATTAGTATCCATATACTGGGATGACTAATCAAGTAATTTCAATTGATTGTCTAGTCGATTCTCATCCTTACTTTTCTTTTCTTTTCTTTTCTATTTTTATTTTATCTCACTTAAAGGCATTAGACATTTAAACAAATGACAAATACAATTAAATTATTTAACTTAAAGGTAAATAGGCTAGGTGTTATAACTATAGTCCTGTTAACACAACCAACTAGATATTGATTCCCTAGCCTTAGTCCTATCAACATGGTTGACTAAGTACCTATTTCCTTCACTTTAATCCCATCAACACGGTTGATAAGTATTAATTAACTTATCAGTCTCTAATTTTACAGATGATTAATTAATTTATTATCTTTTGAATTTATTATTATGGTGAATGTAATATATATAGATAATAACAGAAAAGGAGTTGAAAAAAGCTTTGAGATGTGATATTGATGTAAGAATTTAAACAAATATAGAACAATTATCAAGGTTAGAGGATCCATTAATGGTATTTCAAATAAGTATAATATAATATAAACTCTTTTTATTGTTCATCTAGAAACCATATGCAAAGGAGGATCTAATTAAATTATAATTTATTAATATGATTATATTAATTATCTTATTTGAGTAATGTCAATACTTGTAAATGTTGTCAAGTATTCATGGTGATAACTTATGTTAACAACAAATCAAGTTCCTTTCATAACACAGGTGTCGGTTATATCATACAACTAGGCTATGAAAGTGCCAAGTATTTATTGTACTGAGGGTTGTTCAATATAAATTTAGATTAACCATTTAACAAGCAAAGTATTAAGAGTGAGTAAGATAATGAATATAAAACATGTTAGTATCAAACATTAAAGTCCATGTTAAATTTATACTATATTTATTCTTACACCATTAATATAACATTTTCACCTTAAGATAATAAAAGTAGCTGAACATTATGAATAAGAGAGACATAGATAAACAATAGGAGAACATGAATATATAGGTATAATAAAGGAAATGAAAAGCATAAATAAGAGATTAATGAAAGCAAAATTTAAATATTACAAAATATAAAGAGAGAGAGTAAGAACATAATCTTGATCGGAAAATCAAGATGCCTAAATGCATAGTAAATGCCTCTTTTTATAAGCTAAAATTTGAAACTATTGATTTGATGACTAATTATTGAGTGGGTGACCACCTCTTGGCTTGATAACAATCCTTATCTTCTTGTATGCTGAAAATGTTATTGCTAACGTCAGAATTTGAACAGATAGTCTTCATGAAAGTTCTGGAAAAAAACAAGAATAAGATCATTTGAATTTCTAGATTTTGAGATATGGGCTGAACACTGTTGACACGACTAAAAGGTTCATGTCTTCTCCCAAGTGCAGGAGTGTCGAAGTAATAAATAACCCGGCAAGACCGGGGTCGAACCACAGGGAGGTTAATTGTACAAATTATAAAC
>NW_011500471.1:32045-34974 GCF_000495115.2 Populus euphratica | reverse complement strand
ACATTTACCACAAATTAAATGTATCTTATATTATTAGATATATTATTATAAAATATGCTTTGGTTAAGGAGTTATTGATACTTCAAGTGCAAAATGATGATATAAAACCATGATAAAAATGCACTTTTAAGTACTAATCAACTGTGTCGCGAGGTCACACCACAACATCGTCTGGCGACTACAAAGGCTCTTGTCATGCCTCTTGTGTGAGGTGTTGTGTTGGAAATTTTTTTGAATTTAATCATAAAATTATGATTAATGTTCAGGAGTCGCCATTTAGTATTATGGTAACTAGAAACCTATGGTCTGCGAGAGTCTGAGTAAGGGACTGGTTGTGCAAGGGGAAGACACATCACCCCTAGTGCACCCTACCTAGAGTAAACTGCATTGTTGTTTGATTATTTTCAAGTTGAGTTTTTATTCGTTAGTCTTATCTAAGGTTCAAGGTAGATCTCTTTTCGTAAGAAAGTCTTTACTTTATCGGGTTAAACCCTAATCATTTTAAAGTCAGAATTTTAGCATTGCATTTTTACACCTTGTATTTTTAATACCTAAGGATGTATTTTATCATGTAATTTTACACCCCTCAAATATTAAAGTCTACATTTGAATCCTAAAAAAAAGACCAGAAAAAGATTTTTGACATGCTGGCTAAATCCTAATGGATAATCATAAACTGGTTACGATATCCATTTTTGTATTTTTTTAACCATGAAAGAGATCCAATTTTTGTTTTTTTTTTTGAAAAAATATGCTTGGAAAAATTTTAGGATTTGGCCATATTCATAAATATATATATATATTTTGAAATATTTCAGAAAAAAATCAGGTATTTTAATACCAAATTTGTATTTTATAGTATAAATATATAACTTGATATTGTGCAAAATTAGTAGAAAAATATTTGAGAAAATCACAAGTTTTTTGAAATGATTTTTTGAAATTTTTATTTATTTTTTGTTTTTTTAATATTATAATATATTATTATAAATAAAAATATGCATGGGCTACGTCAGCTTGGCTAACTAGACCAGGCTCAGCCACAGAAGAGGTCGGACCTGACCGATTTCAGCCCAAAATGGTTGGGCTGATCTCGACCCAACACATTTTTATTTACTTTTTTGGGGTCGGCTAGACCTAGCCCAGAAATTTAGGCTGGGCTAGATATGACCCGACTCAATATCCATTGCATAAGCTATGGGCGTGAATTATAATTCACGCCTATTATTCATGTGAACAGTAGGACGTGAATTATAATTCAGGTCTACTATTCATGCAGTGGAGAGTGTGAAGAAGAAGAAGAAGAGCGAGAGGAAGGGGAAGAGAAAAGCTAGATGACGGAGTACAAGCGGTGGCAATGATGGAGAGTTGAGCCACCGGAGTTGCTGCTGCTCACCTTGTAGGTGTTGCTGCTATCGCAGTTGGTGTTGGGGTTACTTACGATTGGAATGGATGAGGAGAGAGTCGCTGCCTCTACTGCTACTGCTGGTACAGGGGGAAGTCGTTGGAAAGAATGGTTGCTGTTGCTGCTACGGTTATGTTGGTAAAGAGGGAAAAGAGTTTCGCAAAGAAGAAAAAGAGAGAGAGAGAGAGAGGTGGTGCAGCTACCATGTGAGGTTGTTGAGTGTCTGACTGTGGTAATAAATTGTAGTGGGAAGGGTGGTAGTGAGAGTGGTGGTGGTCGAAGGTGTAGTTGAGAAGGAAAAAGTAGAAAAAATGAAACTATAGGAGAAATGTTGATTTTTTGTCAACTTTACCCAATTTTCTTCCCCTTTAAACATGAAATTTGTTCCTATTTATAGAGGTGGAAGAGAGTAATCTTGTCTTTTACCAGGAAAAAAATTCCAGCCCTTGATTTGATTGGAAGAATCCAAACTGTTGGTTCAAAGTGTGTACCTTGAACTGCCAAATCTGAAAGTCTAAGGCTGCCCGAGTTGCCTACTTCAGGCTAGTCATCGAAGCAGTTTTGATGTTTATAGACCTGAATGGATCATACTTGGGGATAGAGGGATTTTAGGTGACCATTTTGGTGCATGTGTTGTCAATTTTGGAGAACATACGATGTATTAAATGCGCTTACAAAACTGCTACCTTGGTAGCGATCACGGGGAAGACAATGAACAATGACCAGGTAATGTGATTAGTACTTAAAAGTATATTTTTATCAAGTTTTTATATCATTATTTTGCACTTGAAGTATCAATAACTCCTTAACTAAAACATGTTTTATAATAACATATCTAATAATATAAGATACCTTTAATTTGTGGTAAATGTTCATTTTAAATGCAGACCTATCACATAAATGAAAGGATTGATTGATAAATTTAAGAATTGAAATTGAAAGGACAAAGAGATGGCTAAACTTAGAAAAAAAGATGCCGGTATAGTCCAAACTGGAACACTTTTTGGTAATTGGGTTATATCTGGAACAGTAGATCTCAGATGTAGGTCTACTTTATATAGATAGAAAGTTAAGACAAAGACCTATAACTTTCATATGAGCCCAAGATTTAAAAAGGTCATTTTCAAATCCAAATTGTACCAACAACAAGGAAGTCCGAATCTATTCTCTAGCTCGAGCACTATTTAGTCTTTGGCCCATATCTGGAGTTCTAGAAGTTCAAATGATCTCAATTTTTTACCTTAGAAAGCTGAGACAATTTCCTACAACTTTCATGTTTTCAAGTAGTTTCACTTTTGACATTATTAATGATGTTTTGGGCAGATAAAAAAAGATAAGGATTGTCATAAAGTCAAAAGTTGGCTACCCGACCGCATTTAAAATGAACATTTACCACAAATTATCAATAGTTCCCAATTTTGGCCTATAAAAGGAGGCATTGACCATGCATTTAGGCATCTTGGTTTCCAAATCAAGATCATGCTCTTCCTTTCTCTCTTTGTATTTTTGTAATGCTTAAGTTTT
>NW_011500471.1:31826-31963 GCF_000495115.2 Populus euphratica | reverse complement strand
TTTCTTTTTTTTGTTTCTTTTTCTATATTATTATTATTATTACTGGTGTTACTACTAATACTACTATTATTATTATTATTGTAGTAGTAGTAGTAGTAGTAGTTGTTGTTGTTATTATTATTATTATTGTTGTTGTA
>NW_011500471.1:30993-31750 GCF_000495115.2 Populus euphratica | reverse complement strand
TTGTAATTTGTACAATTAACCTCCCTGTGGTTCGACCCCGGTCTTGTCGGGTTATTTATTACTTTGATACTCCTGCACTTGGGAGAAGACATCAATCATTCCCGGGGAGGTAAGTTCTTGTACAAATTATAGTATTTATTTTTTTCTCTTTTCACTTTTCACTTTTCTTGTATATAGCTTTGTTTTTTTTCTCTTGTTTCTTCTTCCTTTTATTCTATTTGTACGCGTGCATAAGAGTGTGGTCACATACATTAAGTGGTAGACTTTGTACGGTATCCTCATCATTTTCAGAAAATATAGTCGAAGAAGATAATCAATCACTTCATAATGAGAATAATCAGAATAATTATGTTAGAACACTTAGAGACTACATGAATTCCATAAGAACAAGTGCATCATTATACATAGTTTTCCCTCCTGATGCATCTCATTTTAATTTTAAGCCAGACATTATTCAACTTTTACCCTCTTTTATGGCTTAGATTTAGAAAATCCATACTTATATGTAAAGGAATTTGAGGAGGTCTGTAACACTTATAATGACTCAAATTGTAGCATGAACACCATCAAATTAAAGCTTGTTCCTTTTTCATTAAAAGATAAAGCTAAAACATGGCTACAAAATTTGAGACTAGGATCCATTCGTGCTTGAAATGAAATGCAACAACAGTTTTTAATGAAGTTTTTGTCATCTTACAGAACAAACTCTTTCAAAAGACAAATTACCACTTTCACTCAAAAACCAGCAAAAACATTC
>NW_011500471.1:14334-29555 GCF_000495115.2 Populus euphratica | reverse complement strand
GTTGTTCTTATTATTGTTGTTGTACTATTGTCGTTTATTATTTGTACAATTAACCTCCTTGTGGTTCGACCCCGGTCTTGCCGGGTTATTTATTACTTCGACATTCCTGCACTTGGAAGAAGACATCAATCTTTTAGTCGTGTCAAACACTTAACCAATAACTGTCCAACCTTGCCTTCTTTTAAGGAATGTCTCCATCAAACTTGGAAGAAGACATCAATCTTCTAGTCATGTCACGACGCGTCGCCTGGTCTCTCTGTTTTTTTCATATGAAAAAACGATGTTGTTTTGGGTTAAATAAAGGAGTTTTCTCCAACTTCAATTGAGTCTTACTTTCATACCCGTTCAATTATACCCCTAATTAAGCCTAAACCTTTGATTTAGTGCAATTTAGCCCTTGCCGAAACATTAATTGGAACCTCAAGTTTACGTGCCTTTTGCAGTATAGTCCTTGGTCTCGTATTTATGCAATTTCACCCCTAATTGACCATTAAACTTCCAAATCCTTCAATTTCGCCCCTAGTTTTTTTTCAATTAAGCCTTATAGTTTGGCGTCTTTTGCAGATTAAGCTGCTAATTTTGTCAATTTAACCCCTAATTGACCTAAAAACTTCAATTTTCTTGCAATTTGACCATGAAACTTCCAAATTATTCAATTTCACCTCTAATTTTTTGTCAATTAAGCCCTGATAATTTGGCGCCTTCTGCATATTAGTCATTGGCTGTTAATTTTTGCAATTTAACCCCTAATTGATCCCAAAACTTCAATTTTCTTGCAATTTGACCCTAGTTTCAATCAATTAACTTGGTAAAAATTAAATTTAGTCTTCTAAAATTTCAATTTTCTCAATTAAGCCTAAATTAGGCTTCCAAACTTAATTTTTCAGCAATTAAGCTGTAAATAAAATTAATTTGACCCATTTAAAATATAATTAAGTCCTTGCACTAAATTAAATCCTCCAATTAGACCCAAATTAATTCTTAAACATAATCAAAATTTAATTTGGCCCATGATTAAATTAAATTGGCCTATTAAAAATTTAATTATGTTCTTGAACTTAATTTTATGTAAATTTTTCCAATAATTATTTAATTTGACCTTGAATTTATAGTTTTTTTCTTTATTTTTTTTTTGGTATAATGGGGTAGAACTAGGCCCCGAATTTCCTTCAAAATTGCAACTTGATTTTATGTGTATTTTTTTTTAAGAATCCTCCCCTGTTTGCTTGCTTCACGTCACCAACCTTTATTTTATTTTTTATTTTTATCTTGAAAAAAAGTAAATTTTAGGGAATAACCCAGAATTGGGTTATGACACACTGAACATTGTCTAGGTTATAGGACAGATCCAGACTTTTTTTTTTATGCTAAGATTTGGATTTTCAAATGGCAGAATTGAGTCTTGGACTCTCATGAATGGTTTAGCCTTTGTCTTAGCTTTCTAGCCATATAAACTAAAATGAAATTCAAGATCTACAGCTCTAGATATGACCTAATAACTAAATAGTGTTCTGATTTGAATTGAATCAGGATCTATTTTCTAAGCTTAGCCTTTTCTTTGTCCTTTTACTTTCAATAGCTAATCAGATCAATCAATTCTTTGAATTATGAGATATGCCTATACTTAAAATGAGCATTTACCATAAATTAAAGCTATGTTATATTATCAAATTTGTTATTATAAAACATGCTTATGTTAGGGAATTTAATGATACTTTAAGTGCAATTTAATGATATTAAGCCTTGATAAAAATATACTTTTAAATACTAATCGTAGTTTCTTAACCCTATAGGCGTGTTCACATAATAATATTTTTTCTATGTTATTAGTAACATTCATATAATAATAATAATGTTTTTCCTATCATAAGTACTATTCACATAACCATATTTTTTATACCAAAAGGCAATATTCATATAACCTTATTTCTCATGCATGTAGGCAACAATCTCTCATGATACGTAGTTGCACAAAATACATAATTAAAGAAGTATAGGGTGACCCTTACCTTGAAATCCTACTATACATGCTCTTGAGAAGTTGGGTCCCACTCTAGACACTTCTTCTACATTTCAATAGAACATTCCAAATTAATATTTAAACCATTCTAATACATTCACCATATTTACTAATTCACGTAATCAAATACTTTCATAAATAAGTTCATGGATATACTATTTTTATGTATCATTTCAATTTATTGGCATTAATATCTTTTTACACTAAAATTTAATTTTTGAATGACTCAATTTTTCATTAATGATTCTTAACGTCTAAATGACTTAATTTTTCATCAATGAATTCTATAAAATAGTTCAAGTCAAGTTTGGCATAGTTCATGCTACCCTTTTCAATCTCATTATTCCATTTGCCATATTCATAATTTTGGCCAAGTAAGCTTTTGCATCTTTTAAATTTTTTCTCCATTAAACATCTCACTTTATGCACTCATTTAACATACTTAGCAACCTGCAAAACATAGAGCAACATATGTCCCATAAGTGTTCAATTTCATTTAAACTCTTTTTAAATTTCATACAACTTTCTTCATATGAAATCTTACAACGTGTTATATAACACACAATCAAACACAATTTCTACATCAACTTAAACTAAGCAATCCAAACTCTCTTATTTTAACACTTGATCGAAACTTCCATGGATGGGAGACATGAGTTTTTTTTTATTTTCATATTATCCACTAAGTTGGAATAATGAAACAGTGAGTTGCAATAACAACTGAGTTGGAATAGCGACTCTACGAGTTGTAACGGTGAACTAGTAAGTTTGATAACAGTATATTCAAATAGCTATAACTCTAAGCACATTCAAATTCAAATCAATCCCAATTATGAAGTTATGGAACATCCTATGGTTCACTACATATCCAAAATTTAGTTCAACCCAATGGTTAAATTATACAATATTGTCAAATACCTTAACTGACCTAAAAGATGGTGCATTACTATTCAGGAAGAGCAAGTTTTTATTAGGATTTTTGTTTACAATCTCCACCGATCATAAGAAAGAATACACATAAAAAGACCTCCCTATAAAATTTCAAGCAAATCCAATAGTGGATAGGAGAAGCAAGCTAACGACTATGACTGACCAGGTGGGTTTTGCTAGAAATATCGTGGCTATCATATCTCTAAAAAAAATGAGAGATAAACACAATCCCTATAGAGGGTGATGAGATGTACAACATATCTAAAACACAATCCAATTAGACGGTGAATGATAGAGATATGGTTTCTAGGGCACCAACTCTCTTTCCTTCTCTCTCCAAATACACTCTCTCTTAAGTCATAAAACCCCATTATTCTTCCCATATTAGTACTCTTTGGTGAAAATTTCTCTACAAAGCTTTACCTTTTATGTTACTAGCACAATCTGTCACCAAGGTTTAAGTAATAGAAGCAAGAAGAAAAGGAATGTAAGAAAACTTTAAACTCTTTCTCTCTTTTTAGAGTTGCTGGAACACTTGACCAACACTTAAAGAAAACGGGAGGGGTTGTTTTAATTCATTTGCAAAAAATACCCCACTTAATTCCTGTGTCAGAAACTACAAGAAAATTGATAAACACAAATAGAAATATTGATGGAATGTTTCTGTCAATAACTTGTAGTGAATTTTATCAACATAATTATTTCCTTGGTATATACTAAGCGAAATACAGTGGAAAAAAAAGAAGGAATTAAAACAAATCCAAAAACTATGATGAGATGTCATTTATACCAACAAAATTACCAACGGTATTAATACTGTCGGTAAAATCTATTTGCAAACTCGTTGGTAAATTATTCACTTCTTCCTAACATTGTTTATCATGTTCAATTCCATCAATATTTTTCAAAGAACTCTGGAAGTATTTACTTCTCAATTGCACTGTTAATTATTGTTCTTTACAAATAAAATCACTGACAGATTAAAAAGTCGGCGGTATTATTTGACGAGTTTTTGATTTTTTTGATTAAATTGAAATTCTAAATTAAATATTATAGACAAAACCACTGATAGAATGATTAAAAATACTAGTATTCAGTTATTTATCAATAAAACTATTAGTTAAATTCCCTACTAAAAAAACTAGAATCCCTCATTTTACAACAGATGAGCCTCTTCTTCTTCTTCTTATGTAAAAAACATCAACATGCCTTTCTTCCTTTCTCTCCTCTTTCTTCTCTCCTCAACTCCTTCTTTTCTCCTCTATGCTTAGGTATGTCTTCTCCTTTTTTCTTCTTTTCTTTTCTTGGTTTTTCTTTAATTAACATACTTTATGAATATATTTTTTTTTCTTATCTCAGCTTTACTCGAAACTACATTAAGGTAAGATTTTTTTTTATTCCTTGTTTGTGTTTTTTTCATTATATTTATTTTTTATTTTATTTAAAAAAATTTCTATTTTTAATAATTGTATTAATGTTGTTGTAGGAGTTTTTTTTTCATATGAGATCAGTTTTTAGTTGATTTATTTATAGGATTTTTACATAGATTTTAATTATTTTCTATTTTTTTTAAATAGATTTTCTTAAAAATATTTTTAAATAATCACTAATAGAATTACATATGCTATTTTTATCGGTTGTATGACAAGCTTCCCAAGGGAAATACCTGATAGAATGAAGCAGATAAAGTTTTTTAGCACACTTTTCCTGTAAGTAAATCCATTGATAATACTATTTTTTATTATTACAGATAGACTTACCGACAAACAAAAATTACTGATAAAAGATTCATTAATAGAATATTTTTGTTTGTGATCTTGTTGGTAAATTAATTATCAACAGAATAATGGTACAAATACTGATGGAAAATACTATCGATAAATATAAGAATTTTGATAGTGATTGTCTATTGTTTTTGGCTTACATATGCGCTCTTCCAATTCCTTAATGGACTTTGATTGATCTGAAATTTTTAAAAAATAAAAAAATATATTAGATAACTCATAAGATTTCAATTCAATCTGATTATCAGATTGAGAGATATGCTTGATATCGTAAAATTGTACAATAAGAGATTTTATGCCAAAATCCAAATTTCCATATAAAGTTATATATAAATTTATTTCAAATTTTCTTATATTTTTTTATAAATTTTTTCACCTCAAAATTAAAATAATTCTTCATTTAAAATAATTACTTTACCTGATCAAGAAGTTTCCATGATTTGTCACAAGTTAACAATTCACCTATTGATTTTTTTTTATCTTTTTATTTCATCTGAAATTTAAATTCAACTACTAAGAGTTTTAATCCCTGTTATACGATTGTTGTGTGAAAATAGTATTATATTTGTACTTACTTCTAGTACTAACGGAATACTATTTTGTGTTATAAAAAAGAAGAAGCTGCAGAGACAATTAGACAAACGGCAATAACAATACATTGTAGACTGCACGTATAAACGACAACCTTTTTCTTTTCTTTTTGCCTTCCCTCATTGATATTATTATTATTATTATTTTATTTTTGTGGAATGGTTGGAAGATTGATAGACATCGAAGTCCTAACCAATCAATTAAAAGCACATAAGGTAATGTCTGACTAGGATAAGTATATATATATTTTGCCATAGCACATTTCGGCGAGAACCAACTAGCAACCTTCAAACTCAATCGACATTTGACTCTTCCTCTAACTCATAGTTCCAAACTGCTCTTATTTGTCATCCATTCCATTGAAGACGTAAGATTTCTAAGGTTGAGGGGAGAGTTTGTGGAGAAGCAGGACAAAAACTATGAGCACCACGAGGGCCATACAAATCCAGGGCGCGCCATTGAGTTGGATTGGAAGAACTGCACCAAAGAGAATGGTAAGTGAAAGCAAGGCGCATAGAAATGCCATTAGGTGAAATCCTCTTGCCACCACTGGAAACACTTTCCATAGAACAATTCCTATGATTGAGGTATAGAAATTGAGCATCACGATGAAGACCAGTGAATGGAAACTAAAAGGGGCGAGGCCAAAAGAGTTGCTGCTATTGACTGTGCAGAATGCAGCAAAGAGATTTGTTAAGATTGTGAAAGGCACCATCACCAATGCATTAGCCCATCTCTCGAAAATGCCCTTCTTGCTAGAGGTTGCTGCTGCTTCTACAATATTTGATGCTGCCTCGTCGTCATTCATCATCTCAAAGTTTGGAGATTCGAGGCTCAGTTCACCCATTTCCACGATAAGGCTGCTAGGATTCTCAACCGAGTAGCACGATTCATTCTCGGTGTGCTGAAATGGAAAAAGAAAAGAAGATGTGATTATGAGTAATTACTAAATAAAAAGATTAGCATCTTAATGGATTTTTTAATTTTATTGACCTATATCTATTAAGATCGCAATGGGTAAATATTTTAATTTGTAAAAAAAATGTTTGTTTTTTGGAGGGGGAACAGAATATAATATATTCATGGACCTTAAATTGAAAAGTACTAGCCCTTTTGGGGTTTCTCTATGATATATAGATATGTTTTCTTGTATCAATCGTGATTTTACTTATTTTATTTTGTTTTATTTTCTTTGAAGGGTCTATGAGACAACATTTTTTTTTTGGTTGGTTTTCATGAAGGCAGGCTCGAAAAGTTATACCCTTTTCCTCCATGACAATTGGCGGGTCGTGGTGGGAGGATGACAACCTTAATTAACTTATACATACAAAAATCAAACAAGCCAAAATTTATTCCATCCCATGTTTAGATTTCTATCCTGTCTTATCTATTTTCGCTCCCTTTTGGCGAGTTTGCTAGCAAACAATTAATGCTGACAAAAGTGTCTAGCTAGGGTGAAAAGCTAGGATGATATCCCTAACAATAACACACGTGGGGTTTCCATGCATGAAACAAGTGCTGATTCTGTCATCATTGACAGAATATCATAGCACTTGCCGATTGATTCAAACCCATAAAATGTCTTGCAGACAAAGCACATCTAAATTAATTAAGCACCCTCTCTAATGCTGAGAAAAAGGGAAAAGAAGAAGAAAAACAGAGAAAAACAAAGACCACATGAAAAATTAAACGAGCAAAAAGAGTAAAGGTGAACCCTCTAATCTAATTCTTACCTTGGCCATATTGGAGACGGCGGGAAAGAGAAACCTTCTTTCCAATACGAGCCCATTATAAAGCCTATGGCTGTCCCGGTGAAAGAGGACATCGTTCATTTTTATGACATTAAAATTGTCCTACTTGCGAGCTGTGATAATTTCAAAATATTTATCGAAGGGTCCGATGAATTTATCTATGCACATATTGAGATGAGCATATGCCACAGCCTTGGAAAGTCAGTCGCCTTAAAACTGAAGTGCTCATTGCTCAGAGAGAAATACAGACATTTTCATCAAATGGTGAAAATAAAAATAGAAAACCTGACTGATATCTCTGTGCCATGTTGATTTACGATAAATGGCTGCATCTACAGTTGGAGAGGAATTCAAGGGCAAAATGAAGGAGCTAACATTGAGGTGATATATATGAAATACAAAGGGTGATGAGCATCGGGGTTGTAACCGTGCGGCAGTCACACTACTACAGAGCAAGGAATTAAGACAAGAAAGGATGGGAGTTTTAAATTAAGCCTTTTTCTTTCTATACTTGTATTTAATAAACAATTCTATTTCTACCTTTTTTTCTAACAGAAAATCCTTAAGAAGAAAGGGAGGTTCAAGCGTGGAAATCCATAATCATGAAGCTAGGATTTATCTTAATTTTATTTTTTAGATTTTCCGTCATAATGCATAATGGCTTAATCTAGAATTAAATTCCAAGATCAAATTTAAAAACAGAACTGTACACAATGATTTCGATTCAACACTATGCATTCCGTGTATATATCAATCGAATGGTGCATGGAGTGAAGAATTTGAGTTTCTAGCACATGGCTCCTCTACTCTCCAAGGCCCAAGCTGGCTGGAAACGATACACGAAAATGTTTTTAGTTTTAGTCGTTTTGCTCTCGTGCTGTACTAATCAAGCATTAAACTTAATTTAAATTTGTCATGAAAGTTTGAAGTAGTTGCATTCTCTGATTTCCCATGCTTGGAGGATTGCCCCAAGTGAATGTCTTTAAACTAGCTAGCTCTGTCAACGAAATGAGTACTTGATCCTCTGAGAATTGTCTTTAACGAGTGTTTTTACTTGGTGTTGAGTACCATTGCTAATTTAGATAGTTAAGTGGAATATTCCAAGCATAATCTTCCATCCCTTTTGCTGGTCGCCTTAAAAAAATGGACTGCATCGCCTTCTTTATTAGTTTCACCTCCCCACCCATGGAAGTTTCCCGTCAGGCACTACGCATTAAGCAAACATGTTCACCCATCCGAGGAAAACGAAAATAGAAAGAAAATAAAATTATATCTAGCCCTTATATAAATTCAATAATATTCCCTTTGGATTACTTTATTTCAATTTTCTCAATATCAACCCTTGAAATTCCCAAAAAATTTTGTTTTTCTCATTATTAAGTGTGGAAGAGATCAAGGATCATCCATGAAACCTATGGTGAAGTTTGATGCAACCAAAGAACCTTTATAAATGCATTTGATTATCTATAAATCTTGAATAGCCAGCCTTAAATACCAGACCGTTTCATTTTTACGACCTCACCTGATCTATTTCTGTAGTGACATGCATGTTAATTCAAATTCAAATGAAATCTACAGGTTGTGCTGAATTCACTCGGCAATTCATTATGCACCAAGACTCTGTGACGTGCATTGTAATAGTTTAATTTTTTTTATCCTTTTAATTTTTCTTTTTAATTTGATTATTGATTTTTTAAAAAAAAATTATTATTTGATATTATATTAGCTTAACTTTTAACTTTATAATTTATTTTAATTTACTTTTCAAAAACCATTGAGATGTCAAATGAAATCTATAGGTTGTGCTGAATTCACTCGGCAATTCATTATGCACCAACACTCTGTGTGCCGTGTATTGTAATAGTTTAATTTTTTTATCCTTTTAATTTTTTTTGTAATTTGGTTATTGATTTTTTTTAAAAAAATTATTATTTGATATTATATTGATTTAGTTTTTGACTTTATAATTTATTTTAATTTATTTTGTATGAGGTTATTGAGATGTCAAAAACCATTTCAACATTGGGATGATTCCCAATTTTACAAAACAGAATCATTTGATGACTTGTAAAATAATATTTTAACATTGAGCTAATGTTTGATTCACTACAAGATTTCATAGTTTTATCGACGGATAGATTCCATTGGTATGAGATTAAGAGTTTGTTGGTAATTTCTTTATCGATTAACTCGCCAATGAAAAATGTCCATCGACATACCGTTCATCGATAATACCGAATTCCATTGCTAAGTCTATCGGTAATAAAAAAAAAAATATTATCGATGGTTTTACAGATGGAATTTGCGTCAAAAAAATTCCTGCTTGAAATATACCGATGAATTTATTTAGTTGGTGGTAGTGGCATATCCAGTAAATATTTTTCAGCTCCCAGTTAAATGCTGACGGATGGTATCCCTCTGTAAATTTTTTGGTGAATGTGGCATTTTCACCACTCTATGAAATGCCGACAGACTTTATTCATCTATAAATTTGTTGGTAATTGTGGCATTTGTACCAAGCTACTATGAAATGCCGATGGATGTTATCCATCTATAAATTCATCGATGATGATGGCATTTCCCGCTCTCTATCATATGCCGACAGATACATTCCATTTATAAATCTCTTAGTGGGTATTTTTAATTTTAAAAAAAAAAATTGTTTAGAATAAATAATATAAAATTATATAAATTAATAGTAAAAAAAATCAATTATGCAAATAAATTTTTATTAAACATCAAAAATAAAAAAATAAAGTTAAATAATATTCATTACAAATTGAATGTGTTTCAAGAAAAATATCAAAATAGCACAATGACAGAGCTAAAGAAGGAGGAGGTTGGTTTTTATATAGCTAAAGAAGGGACGCATATGTATCACCACTCTGTGATGGGTTCATGACCATTTGGTGAAGCTATTCATAATTTGCCAAGAGTTGCTCATATTTTTTGGTGAGATGAGCCGTATGTTATTTAGAATTCACCGATAATTGCTTGTATTTTTTGATGAGATATGTCATGTGTTGCTACAAGGCCACAAACTCTTTAGATTGGGTGCTCAATACTGATTGGGAGTGGCCAATGATTGAGACACTACAGGCCACTCGTAATTTCTCAGTCATAGTGTTGGAGAGCTTGTACACCTGATTTTTATTAGGTCCACTGGACGATCCTACCTCCATCCACAAATTTGGATTAAAATCTGGATGGGTCAAAGGATCGTTCCTATATCTCTCCCTCAACTGGCTATTATAGATCTCCTAAAAATAAAAAAAGAAACCATTATATTCAATTCAATAAAAATAATAACTTACAAAATAAAATGGTTGAACGAACATACATTAAAGTGTTGAGCGTGGTTGTTAATGAATTGTTGCGTCCCTTTTTGGCGGTCTTGACTCCGCATTTATGTCTTAACAGACAACTCCATTGGGCTCGGCTCAAGTCTAAGAAACTTAGCCTATAAGGTAAAAAATTAATTAAGTAACAACAAATTATTTAACGATATATTTCATTTAAATTAATCTTACCATTCGTTTCTCATGTGCAGTAAACAGAACGAGCTATAGGTGTGCATTGTCATCGAACCATGGCCGGTTTTGATTGCCAACATCGAATTGTGAGCGTCATGTGAACCACTCAAGCATTACATGCTCAAGACATTACAACCATATATCTCACAGGATGTATAGCGGTTTGAAATCCCTTTAAATTGCCACGTCGTTCCAGCCTTGGAAATTATTATCTCTTGGTTTTTTTTTTTTGCTTCATACCAAAAATCATGCAACCTATTTCCATAGCGAGAAATTAGATTTTGAAACATAATTTTTTAAAAAACAAAATTGTATTGTTTACAATATTATCTGGTTATCGCATGATATTCCCACACCATCCTCACAACAATAATATACATACTGTCCTAGCTGAATTTGTCATGTGTATAAATAATTAATTTTAAATAAAAAATAATAATTTATTTATAATTATATTATAAATTTATTAGAAATAAGCTAGAAATTAGAAATTAACATCATCCTCAAATTTGTCCAACCATGAATTAATTTAAGGTATCCATTCAAGATCTTTGGATGCTTGACTCCATTGAAATAATACCTTAAATTGATTGTTCAAACCTTGAAATAATACCTTAAATTGATTCATGGTTTGAACAATAAATTTAAGGTATTATTTCAATGGAGTAATATCAAATTTGAGGTTGACCATTTAGGATCTCCATCAACGATTTAAATGTGGATGATATTACTCGGGCGACCTCAATGTTTGTAAACCTGAAAATAAATTAAATTAATAAAATATTAATTAGTTGTTCATAAATTATATTATCATTAAAAAAACTAAAACCAAAACAAACTTACATTGAAAGATCATCCTTCCATTGTGCCTCGTACTTGCAAGTGAATTCATTCCACTATGAAAACATGCTGCCTCTACACTATGAAACCATGCTGGAAGAGGCAACATTGGTTAACGGCGTAGGTGCCTCTTCCTGATTGGCATATAAGGATATGTCATTCTCGCTGCTAGAAGAATTAGGTGTGACCATATGTGAGTGACGAGTTGTTGATTTCGTTCCACACATCTACATAATTTTATACAAATAATTATATAATTAAATTTGATTGTTAAAAGAAATTTAGCAACACCTCCCCTATACTAGAGACTACCCAAACTTTTCAAGTGTGCAAATATTGACAATAGCCACAACCAATTGAAAACAAGAAAACCAAAAAACTCATACTAAAATAAAATTAACAATAGCATAACTAGCCAAATATAAGGAAATTGCCTAGTTAACCAACACCATATAGCTAAATCAAATTAGCAACATTCTACAAATAAAAAATGCTTATCATAACCATATCATACTTGATTTCATCAATCCATCAAAATTCCCCAAAACATGCTATTTGTAACTAACTCTTCCTGAACTATCCTAAAAAACACCTCATAATCACAAAGCTCAATTCCATAATAAAAAAATCAATAAAATTTACAACACAACCCCTAAACATGATAAATTCAATAAATGAACAATTTAAAAAAGAAACAATTTTCAAAACATAAACACAAACAAAACCCACAATTCCTCTAATACAAACATTCTAACTTATAAATGTTGGTACTCCAAACAAGTAGAAACAAATCAACACATCCAAAACATAGCAAGGTGAAATATATTTTAAGTACAATATAGTAATGTATAAAGTAATTTCATTACCCATAAATCAAGACTCTATGACAATACCTAGTAATAGTTCATTTATCCTAGATGAATTAGTGAGTAATAAAACTATAAATACACATAAAATTACAAACTGTCAATCACACAAAACAATAATAACAGTTTTTAGAAAATACAAAATTATTAAAATAAGTATTTTGTGTTACAAAATATATCATCTATAATATATATTACATAAAAAAAAAGAGTTTTACACATTACTTCATTCTAATAATTAATTAGAATTTTCTTGTTCTTCATCGTCAATTGAATAGTCATCACCTTCATTATAATTTTCAATATGGATATCATCATCATCTTTATTGACATTTACTTGTTCGCTAGAACTCAAAACAACATTCAACTCCTTTGCATTAACATCAACAAAACTACCACCAAAAACACAAAAAATTGATTTTTCTTTCAAGTCAATCGAAGGAGCAACTCAATATGGTTCAACTAACTCACTAACTTGAAAAACTTTATCTCATATACTTAGTGTATTCATTCTCATCCTAAACTTGTTGACATTGCTTTGCGAAAACAAAGACATCGTTTACATTACGGAGTCTAGTTGTTGAGATGTTTTCCACAGACCATAGTAAGGATCAACTCTGATTCCTCTATTAGTCGTATTATACCAATAGTATTTGAACAAAAACATTCTACTCTGCTCGCTATGATATTGCAGTTCGATAATCTCTTCTAATCTATCATAGTAGTTAACTTCTAACTCACTACTAGTTGATCCCTTAACATAAACATTGTTGTTATATATCTTTTTTTCATGCTCGTATTCTTCAGTATAGAACATATATCCATTGATAAAATACTCGTTGTAGCACTTAACTTTTCTTTCAGGGTCCAGGCTTAGTGAAGACAATGACTTAGCAGCACTCCTTTACATTTGATAAACCTTGTATGTAATGTATAGCAATGAATAGTAAACGAGAATTATATAATAACATCCATACAATAATTTTACAAGTGATAATGAGTTTATGGTAGTACTTATATGTGTTCAGAACTACGTGACAAATTGTTCATCTTACAATTAAAAGATTTGGGATTCGGTCAGCTGTGAGTTATAGGACAACAAAAATATTGTTGATGTTGCCTACAAGTGATAATGAGTTTATGATATTATAATATTATAATATATAAATAGTATATTATTAACACAGTTTAATTAGTAGTGCATATATATATATATATTACTGAATAAAAGGTCTCAGCTCGTCACAATTAAAAAGAACATTATTGTTTGCTTGTCTAAACTCTATTTACAATAAATATCTTTCCTTTATAGCATTTTTAGGTGTGGGTCATCCAGGATTGGAGAATATTGACAAGTTCCTACATGAAGGCACTTCACCGCCATCATCATGACGTGGAATGCGATTGATTCTCATTCTCGGATGAGGTTTGAAATGTACGAGAAAAATGTTAAGATCTCCTCAATAATATAGGTCTTACATATCGAAGCCTTAATATGCGCCTTGTTCTTCGCCTTTTTCTTGAGATTGAACAAGTACCTATACTGAATTAATTAAATATTCTCTATTAAAAAAAACAAAAAAAATATTTTTATATATGAATTATATTACAACTATAATATCTAACCGTTTGAACAAGTACATCCATTTATAGTGGATCGGTCCTCAAATTTTTTCCTCGAATGGTAGATGTATGAGAAGATGCTCCATTGAGTCAAAAACTAATTGAGGGAATATCATCTCAAGTTTGCATAGTATTTTGACAATATTTGTTTCAAGCCTCTCAAGGTAATCAACATTCAACTTGGTGAAGCATATAACTCTAAAGAAATAACTAATCTCCGTGAGTGCATCCCGTATCCTTTTAGGCAATAAATCATGATAAGCTAATAGAAAGAGTATTTACATAAACACATGGCATTCATGACTTTTAATTCCATACAATCTGTATTTCTTTATGTTAACTAACCTTGATATGTTCGAGGCATATATATCGGGAAAACACAAACTCTTAAGCCATTTATAGACTAATAATTGTGTGTTTTTCTCTAACATAAAGCTTGATTTTGGTTTTGTGATATCAAATCAATAGTTCCCAATTTTGGCCTATAAAAGGAGGCATTTGCCATGCATTTAGGCATCTTGGTGTTCAGATCAAGATCATGCTCTTCCTTTCTCTCTTTGTATTTTTTATGCTTTGTTTTCATTAATATTAAGTTTATGCCTTTCATTTCCTTTCCTTTACTTAGTTAACTTTTATGTTCTTATTTTGTTTATCTATTTTGCTTTCTTTCATTATGTCTAGCTAAGTTAGTTATGTCAAGGTGAAAAGGTTACACTAATGGTGTAAGAATAAGTATAATGTAAACTTAATATGGACTTTAATGTTTGATACTAACATGTTTTATATTTGTTATCTTGTTTACTCTTTAATACTTTGCTTGTTAAATGATTAATCTTGATTTATGTTGTATAACATTTGGTACAACAAATGCTTGGCACTTTCATAGCCCATAATGTATGGTATAACCGACACTTGAGCTATGAAAGGAACTTGATTTGTTGTTAACATAAGTTATAATCATGAATGCTTGACGAGATTTACAAGTATTAGCATTAATTGAATAAGATGACTAATGTAATTATGTTAACAATATATAATCTGATTGGAACCTCCTTTGTGTGTGGTTTCCAATTCAATAATAAGAGTTTATACTATACTTGTTTGATATACCATTAGTGGAACCTCTAACCTTGACATTTGTTATTATCATTGTTTAATTCTTACATTATATTTCCATCTCCAAGTTCTCATCATCTTCTTCTTCTTCTCTTTCTTTATTATTATTATTACTACTACTACTACTACTACTACTACTACTACTACTACTACTACTACTACTACTA
>NW_011500471.1:3544-14203 GCF_000495115.2 Populus euphratica | reverse complement strand
TAATCTCCCTGTGGTTCGACCCCGGTCTTTCCGGGTTATTTATTACTTCGACACTCCTGCACTTGGGAGAAGACATCAATCTTTTAGTCGTGTTAATGACCCATCACAAACCAACTCCATATTTTGATTGCTATAGAACAAAGCTATATCCAATCTAGCCTTGATGTTGTCCTTTTTATTCCCCTTCACATCTATGACGGTGTTGAAAATGTTCTCAAACATGATCTTTTCTATGTGCATGATGTTAAGGTTATGACGAAGGAGATTGGTCTTCCAATAAGAAAGCTCCCAAAAAATACTTCGTTTACTTAATTGTGGGTCAAACCAAAACCAGATAGCTTCTACTTACCTTATTGAAAACCAAACATAAAGTCACTATACTCTGATACAACATCATGCAATACCTTATTGAAAACCAAACATAAAGATATCTTTTTTATTCTTTCTGTACTTATGATTCGGTGGTAAAAAACAACAGTAATAGTAAAAAAAAAAAGTTTTACCTCCGTTTGTTAGTGTGAAAGCCTTATTGTTTTCCATGGAGTATGGACATGCTAGTTTTCCATACATGCTCCAACCAAAAAGCATTCCATAAGTTAGAAAATCATTGATAGTCCACATTAAAGTTACCCTCATAACAAAATTTTATTTCTTTGATATATCATAAGTCAAAGCTCTAGAGGACCACAACTATGTTAACTCATCAATCAATGGTCAAAGACAAACATTTACATTCCAACTTGGGTTGCTCGAACTAGGTATGATAGTAGATAAAAACATGAATTCTAGCATCATATAGATTCTCGGTGGCAAATTATAAACCATGAGTATGACCGGCCAACAAGAATAAGGAGCATCAAATGACTCAAATGGGTTGAATTCGTCTGAACACAACCCAAGATACACGTTCCTTAATTCAGTTGAAAAGTGAGAATACACACTATTAAAGTGTTTCCACACTTTGCCATAAGAAGGATGCACCATCACTCCATTAACTACATTATGTGATTGGTGCCATGTCATGTGCTCAACAATCCTTGGTGTCATGAATAACTTTTACAGTCTAGGTATGATTGGAAAGTATCTAAGTTTTTTATATGCCATTAGAGTTTTTCCTCTGCCAATTCTAGGTTTGTAATGGAAATACCCACATGTCATGCATTTAGTCAGTTCAACATTTTCAAGGTAGTATAATATGCAATTAAGGTACATGTCAATTTTCTAGTATCCTAAATCGAGAGGTTTCATCATGGACTTTGCAGCATAGAAGTTTTTTTCCAGAATCTTTCCTTCAGGTAAAATGCTTCTCGCCAATTCAATAATTTTATCATATCCGACCTCACTCAACCCATAATCTAACTTGATGGTGAACACTTGTGCTACGACCGATAATTTATTGTGATTTGTGCATCCATTCCATAATGGTTAGTCATAATTTTTCAACAAATAAAAAAAAACCTAATTGCATTTGTATTAGGTTCTTCTTCTATTATTAAACATTGACTGACATTACCTTGATTCATTTTCATTGCATCCATAACCATATTCCTGTAAGGATTAATGTTATCATTTGCAACTTCATGCACGTTGCTAGCACTAGAAGTTGACATAACCATCCTTTTTCCCATGCTTTTATTATGAACAAATACTTCTCCGTGTGTATACGAATACCAGTAATTCTCCATATACCCTTTATGTAGAAGATGCATCATTACAACACCTGGATGTAGATACTTTTTATTTTGACATTTCCTGCATGGATGATTAATATCATCTGTTGTAAAATTTCTAGGAATAGATGTTGTGAAATTAATAAAACCCTAAACCCCATTACTATAATCCATCCTTTGCAATCCTTGGGGTGAATCTTGATACATCCATGAAAGATCATCCATGACTTCTATCAAACATCAATAAAATTATGATGATAACATGTATTAATTAGCTATGTTAGGTAAAGAAATTTGCAAATATATTGTTTACCTCATGATTATCCAACAAACTAATTACAACTTCTCATAAATATTAAATGTTAAATATTAAATATTTATTATTAATTATTAACGTCCATACAAATTTATACATATAAATTTATGAAAATTAAAACTCCGTAATAGCATTGATAAAAATTAAAATAGACCTGTTAAATAAGCTATTAATTATTTCACCATAATATATGTAATTTTGGTAATTCAACAAAGTTTCAACAATTTACAAACATATACAATTTTACAAAATCTAAAACAAACCATAATAAGTATAAAATTATACATTTATATACTACAAGTTTGTTTGAGAAATAATAAATAAAACATGTACATATAATAACAAAATACATATACTAAAAAAAATAAATTAACATTTAAATGTTAAAATTAAAAAAAAAAAAAGATAAAATTACTTACAAAAACATGATAAAAGCCATAATAAATCAGAACACGAATATTGTGATCACAATACTTAAAGAAATATGGCTTGTACTGAGAAGAGGAAGATTTTTTTTTAGGGGCTGGTTGTTTGCAGTTTGGGAAGGGAGAGATGAGATGGAAAAGAAGAAAGAGAAATAGGGGAGGTAGGGTGGTGATATATTAACTTTAGCTAATGAAATCACTAATGGACTCATTCTATTGGTGATTTCATTGGCTATTATGATAGTGAATCAGTCATGTCACTGTATGGAGATCTTGGTTTGAATCCCTCTATAATTTCATCGGTCAAATCACCCACAAAAACTTTCATGTTAACAAATTGGCTTTTTTTGAATTATGAGTATTCCGTCTATAATTCCATTGGTATATACCGATCAAAGTATTCCATCGATATATACTGATTGAATTATATACAGAAAAGATTTCGTCGATAATTATTACCGTAAATTACCAACAGAATTATTTCATAGGTAATTCTGTTGGTATCAAGCGAATTGTTTTGTAGTGATTTTATAAAAAAATTACTTAAATGTAAAAAAAAAAAAGATTTAGGGACCAATTTAACCATGAGAAAAGAAGATTTTTTTTAATTGTCAAAAACATGCCTCTCTATCTTAACATTTTTATCCTAAAACTTATTTTTGTTGCATTTTAGTTCATGAATTTGAGAGAATAAATATAAAGTAATTGGATTGTGAGATAAGAGACTGGAAGCTATTTATTGGTCTAATTCCAGTGATCAAAAAAGTCAATATAGGTTTTAATAGATTCTTTTAATGAGAGCAGTTTTATTAAGGTATTTTTTTTATTCTTATCTCGCATGAAAAAATAGATTAACCTTTAAATGTTTTTTGAATTCGAGTTTTTATTTTTATTTTTAGACCAAACCATGTTTTCACTAATTTAAAGCCAAAAAAATAATTTATAAAAATTTCTAAATATTTTTTAAGTATTATTATGTAAAAAATTGATTTTGTTTTTTTTGCCATAAAACTCGAAAACCAAACTTCATGGTCACTTACTAGGTTCAAGAAAAGGCACCATTTGCTAATACATACAGCATGTTGGCTAGTAGTTTTTTTTTTTTAAAAAAAAGTTGGGCGAGCAATTTCATCGGCCCATCTTTTTTTTTTTTTTTTTCATTTTACTTGAATAAAGTAGCTAATCTTATTTTTTTCTTAATTTGTTATCCAGTAGGAGTATGTAGGCACTCTTTTTTATGTTCTTCATGATTTAAAAAACAAAAACATTTTGTTGAAGTTTAATGAAAATTAATTATAATTGAATAAATATTATTATATTTGAGATGTTACTCTATTAGATATCAATCAATTTAATATTTATTTTTGAATGAGATTCTTGATTTTTTATGATATTAATAATTATTTTTGAACCTGCTATGGAATATTTTTTATGTTTATGATCATTGATATTCTATAAAAATAAAGTTAAGGTCATTATAGTTATTACAAATATTTTTGGTTGAGTTTCTTTCACTCTTTCATCAATGAACTATACAATTTATATAAAGTTTTTTTTTTAAAAAGGAGGGAATGTTACATGAATCGTTAAAGAAGGTTTTGAATTTTTTTTTCCTCTATAATTTTATTCATTATATTTTTTTATGATTTGATACTTAGTTAAAAAAATAAATCCTAACTAGTCAATTTTCACCTTTTCAATGTTCATGTTACCATTAATATAATTGCATAATTTATTTAAAGAAATTATAATTATTCAACATTAAAAAATTTAAATAAATAAGTTGTTGCACCTGTCTATTGTTTATGCTTAAGCAGAAATACATTGTTGTTGACTAGATCTCGTACATTAACAAGAACAATACATCATAGACAATTCAATAACTATGGAAATCTAATTGAAGTTTCCATTTCAAATTCAAGTCTCAAATTAATGATAAGAAAAACATATAGATTTTTCATGGTTAAATATTATTCATTAACATATCTCTCAATATACTATTTTACTCTTATGAGTTTTCTTTTTAATAAAATCCCTTACTCCTAAAAAAAACCATCAATTTACATATTTAAGCAAGGTTTTCTCATCAATTGGCACATGATTTATACACATTCCACTTAACATCTAATAATACAATTTCACACCAAAAAAACATTAATTCAATCCATTATTCTTTTTACCCATTTTAAAATCAAATCTACACAAGAAAGATAAGGAAATTCTATAAGTTTCTTAAAATTCTACATGCATCACCCAATCATTAATTTATCAACCACACACATTACCATTTAAATTCCATAACAATTTATACAACAATTTATTCCTTCAATATATATATTTTTTAGTCATGGGCGAACTTCCTATGAAAAAAACGGGATGTATGGTTTTGATCAAATTTATCATAATTCACTCTTTATCCATACTTTATTCGTTACTTTTAGCATATCTAAATATAATTCAACCATCAATTACATCAAAAATTCTATCTCATTTTTCTTAGCATATGGTCGAGACCTCCTTTCTTAAGGAATGCATGTGTTTTTCTCCATTTATTTACAATTAATGCATTACTCCTTTATTTAGTATCTATTTGACACATTTCAACATGAATTAAAGGTCAATTTAACCAACCAATTCAAGTTCCCCATGCAATTTTACTTGGCCGAACAAGTTTACATAGAGGGACGATACCAAAATAAAAATTCAAGATTATAATTCAATGATGAAATTAAAAATCAAAACATTGAGTGTCAAACCTTAAATATGATCAAATTCTGAATTAAATAGAAAAATTGAAAAGAAAATTCAAATTAACTAAAGAATCTAAAAAAAAAAAATCAAAAGAATGAGATATAAAAAATTAAAAATAAGATTATGAATCCAATGATGAAATTGAAAAGAAATTAAAATTTAATAAAATAGTCAAGAATCAAAATTAGAAATCAAAACATAAAGGGTCAAACCTGAGATGTGGTTAACACGACCAAAAGATTGATGTCTTCTCTCAAATATAGGAGTGTCGAAGTAATAAAAAAACCTGGAAAGAAAAGGGTCAAACCACAGTGAGGTTAATTGTATAAATTATAAACAACAATAATACAACAATAACAATAACAATAAAAATAATAATCATAGTAGTAATAGTAGTAGTAGTAATAGTAGTAGTAGTAGTACTATTACTACTAAAGAAGAAGAAGAAGAAGTTGATGAGAACTTTGAGATGGAAGATCAATGTGAGGATCAAACAATGATAAAAATAAATGTCAAGGTTGAAGGATCCACTAATGGTATTTCAAATAAGTATAGTATAAACTCTTATTATTCAACTGGAAACCACTCACAAAGGAGGTTTCAATTAGATTATAAGTTGTTAACATGATTACATTAGTTATCTTATTCGAATAATGCTAATACTTGTAAATATTACCAAGTATTCATGATTATAACTTACATTAACAACAAATCAAGTTCCTTTCATAGCACAGGTGTTAGTTATACTATATAGTTTGGGCTATGAAAGTGCCAAGTATTTGTTGTATCAAGTGTTATACAACATAAATCTAGATTAACTATTTAACAAGCAAAGTATTAAAAGTGAACAAGATGACAAATATAAAATATAATAGTATCAAATATTAAGGTCTATATTAAGTTTACACTGTACTTATTCTTACATCATTAGTGTAACCTTTTCATCTTGATATAATAAACTTAGCTAAACATAATGAAAGAGAGAAATATAAATAAACAAGATAAGAATATAAATAAGATAAAAGTTAACTAAGTAAAGAAAAGGAAATGAAAGGCACAAACAAGATATTAATGAAAGCATTACAAAAATACAAAGAGAGAAAGCAAGAGCATGATCTTGATCTGGAAACCTAGTTATCTAAATGCATGACAAATGCCTCCTATAGGCTTAAATTTGGAACTATTGATTTGTTGACTAATTGTTGAGCAAGTGACCATATCTTGACTTGGTGACAATCTTTATCATCTTGTATGAATAAAACATTATTGATAATATCTGAATTTGATCCAAATATCCATATGAAATTCTAATAAATTGTCTCAGTTTTTCAAGAAAAAAAAATTGAGGTCATTTGGACATCTACAACTCGAGATATAGGTTGAAAACTAAACAGTGTCCGGGCTGTAGGATAGATTCGGACTTCTACGTTGTTGCTAAGATTTGGACTTCCAAACTCCAAAATTGAGTCTTGACTTCCCATGAAAGTTTTAGGCCTATGTCTTAACTTTCTATCTATATAAAGAAGATTTGAATATGAGATCTATAACTTTAGATATGACCTAATTACTGAACAATGTTCCAATTTGGACTGCATCAGCATCTCTTAGTTTGAACTGCACCAGCATCTCTTTTCTAAGTTTGACCCTCTTTTTGTCATTTCAATTTCAATACTTTAACTCATCAATTAATTATTTTATTTATCTAATAAGCCTGCATTTAAGATGAATATTTACCATAAATTACTTTTAAGTATTAATCATCTCCAAAGTGCATAATGATGATATAAAGCCTTGATAAAAATATACTTTTAAGTATTAATCACCCCATAACTAGCTTATTACTAGTCCCTAGTAATCAAAGCGTTAGAATAGAAAAAAATTACAAATTCCATAAAGTAAGGCATTCATCATTTAACTTCTATTAATCTATCAAAATAAGCAAACTCCTATGAAATTTATATATATGCTCAATATCTTTTAAACAAAATATTACTAAACCTTTCTTTTGTGCTCAATATAGTAACACATAGTTGTGGGGCTTTACTTTGAAGAAAAAATAATTTTTGTTCTAATGTTTAAGGTTAACTTCCTTAGGTTGGAATTATTATCTTTCAACCCATGTAATGAGCTTTCAGCTAATGACTCCCAGACCGGTTGGTCTTAGGGCATTAGGTGTTGAGACACCCCTATAAGTATAGTGACTCAGGTTGCAGATACCGATACGTACGTAATGCAATGTTTGATTTCCTTAAGCTTTTCTCCTCAACTGATGTACCAAGTGTTGGGCCAATATCTCTCAAGTCAGTTGACTTTAGGGTATCAGGTGTTGAAACACACCTTCGAGCTTAATTACTTAGGTTAGGGAGGCTACGAAACCAAACTTATTTATGTTTTTATTATCATTATTTTTTTTGTTTTTTTGTTTTTGCAATTTATATACTATCCATTTTCCTTAGTTGTCATCTTTAAAACCACAATCATATGTTAAAGTGTGTGTGTGTAAATTAAGGTTTAAGAATACATGTTAAATAAGTATATGAGCAGAATTAAGTGATAACAATACGAGAGTTTGTAAACCTGAATATTTTAAGAAGTATTCTGATAGACCTTGTTAGGAATATTTACTAAGATGCATCTCAAGAGTTACTTTAACAGAAGAACTCATTTACTATGTCATCCTAGTAACAATAGTTTTTGCAAATAATTTATGAAATAGAAAATACAGTTAGTTAAATTTCTTGTTTTAATATCAACTACTACCTTTTCTCTTAAACCAAAATGAGATATTGTTCTCAATGTCCTAAGGTAGAAAGATAAAGTATAGAAGACATCACCTGACACATCAAATACTAACAAACCTGAAACACACTTAAACAAATATATGAAATAACAAAACAAAATAATATACTATTAAGAAAACCAAAAGACTCAAGGATTTATAAACAAAGGCTCAAATCTAATCTAAGCTTTTTACAGCTTTCCTTAGTTGACCAATTTATGCAACTCATAGAGGGATCAATTACGGGAGTGAAAGATTGTAGTTGGTCAATTAATTGTTCAGCAGTAGTAGCAGAGATTATGCTTTGTCATGCCGAAAATGTTAGAAATTCCTGTTCCACAGCATGATCAAAAAATGACAACTTATCATAAAAATTATTAACATTTAACAGACCTATGAGTTTATGGTGAATGTGCAGTTGGGCTCAAGAGGAAATATGAAAGATCTCTTCCAATATACCAAAACCACCTAGTAAGGCAAAGAAGACATCAACATGTTTAAACATTACATTCATTCGATCAAACATTATGGAGACCTATAGTTCCTTTCCAAATATTTTTCCAATGATGTCCTCATTTGCTAAATGAATCTTTTCTCAGTTACTACCTGACCAAGATGATTTGCTGATTCTAAAAACTCTATTTCCTTTCCAGGACTTGATCCACCAAAAACATAAATGTTTCTTATGTGATGACTTGAGGAACCTGTCATTTCTACACACTTTTATATTTGTTGAATGTATGGGTTGATTAGAAATGAAAGGAAGAAAGAGGAGATTTTATAGATGAGAACTTGAAAATACAATCATACCTTCTATATGTAAGTCAGCTGGAGTCTAACTCTATCTCTTTATTTATTTATATTATATTAAAAAAAACATGTGTATGTATAGATAGTTGTGATTGTGGCTCATATATTCCCTTAATTTTACGTCCAAGAATGATTTAAGCGCCCTCTATGAGTCAAGGATAGGCTTCCTATCTAATTTTCTTAAAAAAGAGCAAACATGGTCTTTTTTAATCAAATTCCTAAGACTAAGTCGATCATGTTCTTTATGGAATTATGGTCATAAATCATGAATTGCACAATAAACATCTCCACTAGGACGTGTCTTAAGAGTCAATAGAAGATTATTTAAAGATTCCTTACTTAGGTCATCCTTAATGAATTGTATTTTATCTTCACAGTTTATAGATATCACTCCTAAAGAATGACATGTTGCATTACAAGTCTATCTAGCACATTTGTGATAGACTTTCAGTCATTTTGCACGACGTTTCTTTGCAAAAGTGTTTTTACCTGTTCAAGGCATGTGTGAAATGAAGGAATTGGATGACTCACCTGATAACCGGACTTTTACTTCAATCAACCAGCAAATATCTTCAGGAATTCTAAGATTCATTAACAACTTCAATCTTGCACATTTAGTATGGTAAATTTTTGAAATCGCATTATGAGGTAAAGTGGGAAAATACTTTTTTAAATTTTCAAGAGTGGTGTCCATTTTCAAATGAAAATTAGAGGAGAGATTAAAAAAAAAAAGGAAAGAGCAAATAATTGCATAAATATATACACAAATATAAGTTATTATGGGAAAATAAAAGAACCGACTTAAGTCATAGGTTACCGTTATCCACCATTTGACCGAGGTGAAAGAGACTTCCAAAACAAAAGTTTCACTAAAACAAAACACAAAACAATGTGAGAAAAAGAAAATTAATCTTTATATACAGGATCACTCAATTCAATAGAGTCATTTTCAACTGAAAAATTATCAAAGTAAACTTTCAAACGATGTCCATTTACCTTGAAAACTTTGTCATTCTTTGGATTCTTGATATCACAAGCCCCATATAGATACACATGTTTTACAATAAAAGAATCACTCCATCTTGATCTTAGTTTTCTAGGAAATAAATGGAGTTGAGAATTATAAAGCAAGATAACACAACCAAAAGATTGATGTCTTCTCCCAAGTGTAGAAGTGTCGAAGTAATAAATAACCCGGCAAGACCGGGGTTGAACCACATGGAGGTTAATTGTATAAATTATAGAGAAAAAAATAAAACAACAACAACAATAACAACAACAACAGTAAAAATAACAATAATAGTAGCAGTAGTAATAAAAAAAAAAGAAGAAGAAGTTGATGAGAATTTTAAGATGAAAAATTAACGTAAGAATTAAATAATGATAACAAAAAATGTCAAAGTTAGAGGATCCACTAATGGTATGTCAAACAAGGATAGTATAAAATCTTATTATTCAATTGGAAACCACACACAAAAGAGGTTCCAATCAGGTTATAAATTGTTAACATGATTACATTAGTTATCTTATTCGATTAATGTAAATACTTGTAAATCTCATCAAGCATTCATGATTATAACTTATGTTAACACCAAATTAAGTTCCTTTCATAGCATAGGTGTACAGTTTGTGCTATGAAAGTGTCAAGCATTTGATGTACCAAGTATTATATAACATAAATCTAGATTATTCATTTAACAAGCAAAGTATTACAAAGTGAACATGATAATAGCTACAAAACATATTAGTATCAAACATTAAAGTTCATATTAAGTTTACATTATACTTATTCTCACACTATTAGTGTAACCTTTTTACCTTGACATAATAAACTTAGCTAAACAAAATAAAAGAAATAAAAATAAATAAACAAAATAAGAACATAAATAAAATAAAAGTTAACTAAGT
>NW_011500471.1:3108-3264 GCF_000495115.2 Populus euphratica | reverse complement strand
TAGAACCACTTGAAACATGAAAGTTGTAGGAAATTGTCTCAGCTTTCCAAGAAAAAAAAAAAGAGGTCATTTGGACTTCTAGAACTCTAGATATGGGTCATACACTAAACAGTGCACGGGCTGTAGAATAGATTTGAACTTCTTTGTTGTTGCTTT
>NW_011500471.1:1322-1944 GCF_000495115.2 Populus euphratica | reverse complement strand
AACCTTGATAAAAATATAATTTTAAGTACCGATCACAAGACATTTTGACTGACATTGAATGTTTTTCTTAGTATTTTCTTATCATGAAACTCTTTTATTCTTGCTTTATGACTTCTTGAATTTTTAAATGCATCATTTCTTATTTTCTCAAGCTCATTTATTTGTAATTTTCACAATTGACTAGCATCATTAAGGTTTGAATTGAAAGCTTTAATAGCCCAATAAGCTTTATGTTCAAGTTCCATAGGCAAACGACAAGGTTTTCTATAGACTAGTCTATAAAGTGACATGCCTAATGATATTTTATATGTAGTTCGATAAGCCCAAAGTGCATTATTAAATCTTAAAGGCCAGTCTTTCTTATTAGGGTTCACTGTTTTCGCCAAGATTAGTTTGATCTCTCTATTAGCAAGCTCTACTTGTCCACTTGTTTAAGGATAATAAGGGGGTGGAAACTCTGTGTGTGATTTCATATTTCTTCATTAAAGACTCGAATGACTTGTTGCAGAAATGTGTTCCACCATCACTTATCATAGCTCAAGGGATTCCAAATCGACTCAAGATATTTTCTTTCAAAAACTTTATCACTGTTTTGTGATCATTGTTTCGACTTGGAATTGCC
>NW_011500471.1:1052-1205 GCF_000495115.2 Populus euphratica | reverse complement strand
AAATTTTTGTTCTAATGTTTAAGGTTAACTTTCCAACTTTTGAAAATTTTCACAAGTCTCGTAAAATGCATGTGAGTTCTTGAACATGGTAGGCTAGTAAAATCCACTTTGTAAGATTTTTGCAGTTGTCTTTCTTGATGAGAAATGGCCCCC
>NW_011500471.1:0-863 GCF_000495115.2 Populus euphratica | reverse complement strand
TGAAATAAGAAAATTGACAATATTAGCAAACCAAGGCATTGTAGAGACAGAAAGTAAAGATTCATCAGGAAAGTAGTCATCGATTGGTGTGATGTCAGCTTTAGAATTTGCTATCAATCTTGATAAATGATCTGTGACAATATTTTTTGTGTCTTTATTGTTTGTGATTGTGATATTAAATTCTTGAAGTAACAAAATCCACCGCGCCAATCTAGCCTTAGAATCTTTCTTAGAAATAAGATATTTCAATGCTACATGATTACTAAAAACAACAACAGGCGAGCCAACCAGATAAGACCTAAATTTTTCACATACAAATACTACTAGAAGTAATTCTTTTTCAGTGGTGGTGTAATTTACTTGAGCACTATTTAAAATTTTACTTGCATAGTAAATCACATAAAGGCTTTTATCTTTTCTTTATCCTAAAATAATGCCTATGTTATAATCACTAGCATCACACATTATTTCAAAAGGTAATGACCAATCAAGAGGTTGAATGACAGGAGCAAAAGTAAACAAGTTTTAAGTTTAACAAAGGCATCTTCACAATGTTTAGTCTATTAAAAAATATTATTCTTTGTTAGAGGGTTACTTAAGGGCTTATATATTACACTAAAATCTTTGATGAACCTTCTATAAAAACCAGAATATCCTAAGAATGATCTAACATCTTTAATAGATTTTGGTGTTGGCAAGTTAGCAATTAACTCGATTTTAGATTTGTCAACCTCAATTCCTTTTGATCAAACAAAATGACCAAGTACAATGTTGTTTGTTACCATACAGTGACATTTTTTCTAATTCAGTATAAGATTCTTGACACGACTAAAAGATTGATGTATTCTCCCAAGTGCAGGAGT
>NW_011505930.1:0-2767 GCF_000495115.2 Populus euphratica | reverse complement strand
AAATCCATCGCACCAATCTAGCTTTAGAATCCTTCTTAGAAAGAAGATATTTCAACGCTGCATGATCGCTAAAAACAATAACAGGTGAGCCAACAAGATAAGATCTGAATTTTTCACACGCAAATACTACAGCAAGTAATTCTTTTTCAGTGGTTGTGTAATTTATTTGAGCACTATTTAAAGTTTTACTTGCATAGTAAATGACATAGGGTTTCTTATCTTTTCTTTGTCCTAAAACAGCACCCACGGCATAATCACTAGCATCACACATTATTTCAAAAGGTAATGACCAATCAGGAGGTTGAATGACAGGAGCAGATGTAAGCAGGTTTTTAAGTTTAACAAAGGCTTCTTCACAATATTCAGTCCATTCAAAAACATTATCCTTTGTTAGAAGGTTACACAATGGCTTAGATATTACACTAAAATCTTTGATAAACCTTCTATAAAAACCAGCATGTCCTAAAAATGATCTAACATTTTTAACAGATTTTGGTGTTGGCAAATTGGCAATTAACTCAATTTTAGATTTATCAACCTCAATTCCTATTGATGAAACAATGTGACCAAATACAATGCCGTTTGTTACCATAAAATGACATTTTTCCCAATTCAACACAAGATTCTTCTCTTCACACCTGTTCAAAACCTTTTCCAAATTAGTTAAACAATTATCAAATGAATCACCAAAAACAAAAAAATCATCCATAAAAATCTCAAGAAAACGTTCAACCATATCACTAAATATGCTAAGCATGCATCTTTGAAACGTGGCTGGTGCATTACATAATCCAAAAGGCATCCTTCGGTATGCAAATGTACCAAATGGACATGTGAAAGTAGTTTTCTCTTGATCTTCAAATGCAATTTCAATTTGGTTGTAACCTAAATAACCATCTAGAAAATAATAAAATTCATGACCTGCAACTCTTTCTAAAATTTGATCCATGAAAGGTAAAGGAAAGTGATCTTTTCTAGTCATTGAATTAAGTTTCCTACATGAAAGGTAAAGGAAAGTGATCTTTTCTAGTCATTGAATTGAGTTTCCTATAGTCAATGCACATGCGCCAACCAGTAATAGTCCTCGTTGGAATTAACTCATTTTTCTCATTTGTTATCACAATAACTCAAGACTTTTTAAGTACAACTTGGGTAGGACTTACCCATTTGCTATCAGAAATAGGATAAATGATTCCATTATCTAGAAGTTTAATGACTTCATTCCTCACTACTTCTTTCATATTAGGATTAAGCCTTCGTTGCATTTCTCTAGAGGGTTTAGCATTTTCCTCCAAATAAATCTTGTGTGTGCAAATCAAAGGACTAATTCCTTTTATGTCAGCTATGGTCCATCCTAATGCATTTTTGTGCATTTTCAGAGTTTGTAATAACTTACCTTCTTGATGAACATTAAGTTTGGAAGAAATTATTACCGGAAAAGTTTCATTTTCTCCCAAAAATGAGTATTTGAGATTACATGGCAATGGCTTCAAATCGGGTTTTGGTGGTTGAACAGTTGAAGGTATGGACCTAATTGATCGTGGTGGCAATTCCTCAATTTTTGGTCTCCAAATATTTGCCTTTGATTCTTCCTGAAAACAAACCATTTGCAAATCTTCAGATGCATTAAACTCAGTTTCATTGGAAGAATTTTCAAATTGATCGTAAATTATTTTTTCAATAAAATCTACTTCCTGTAAATCATTATCATCTCCAGGTTGCTTGCAAATGTTAAAAACATTCATTTTCAATGTCATGTTTCCAAAAGATAACTTCATCACTCCATTCCTACAATTAATCAATGTATTAGAAGTTGCAAGAAATAGACGTCCTAAAATAACAGGAATTGAATTGCATGTTCAACAGGTTGTGTATCCAAGACAATAAAATCCACAGGAAAGATGAATTTATCAACTTGTACTAACACATCTTCAACTATTCCTCTAGGCATTTTTATAGATCTATCAGCAAGTAAAAGAGTAACAGAAGTAGGTTTTAACTCACCTAGATTGAGACTTTGAAAATCAGCAAGTAAAAGAGTAACAGAAGTAGGTTTTAACTCACCGAGATTTAGACTTTGAAAAACCGAATATGGAAGTAAATTCACACTAGCTCCAAGATCAAGTAAAGCTCTGTCAATTTTATGTTCTCCAATAAAGCAAGAAATTGTAGGACAACCAGGGTCTTTATATTTCAAAGCATTATTGTTCTGAAGAATGGCACTTACTTGTTCGGCTAAGAAGGCTTTCTTTTTCACATTCAATTTTCTCTTTACAGTGTATAGATCTTTCAAAAATTTAGCATAAGATGGTACCTGTTTAATAGCATCTAGCAAAGGTATATTAATCCTTACCTGTTTGAAAGTTTCAAAGATTTCAGAATTGTGATTGACTTTCCTTTGTTTGGTCATGGCATGAGGAAATGGAAGTGCTGGTGGGGAATCAGTCTCTTCTTTGCAATGATCAGGTTCAACCATTTCCTTACCCTTGGAGACTAACTCACCTTCTTTCTCACAAGATTCAAGAATGGGTTTTTTAATAACCTTACCACTACAGAGAGTAGTGACTGATTTGACTTGATCCAGATGTTGGCTTCCGGAATTGCTTGTACTTGAATTGTATTGCCCCTTGGGATTTTGCTGGGGTTGAGATGGAAACTTACCTTTCTCCTGAAAACTGAGAGCATATGTGAACTTTGCAAGAGTATCTTTCAAATCAGCCATGGTTTGAGCATTTTGAGTGTTGATTGTCTCTTGCTTTTCAATGAA
>NW_011505689.1:0-3110 GCF_000495115.2 Populus euphratica | reverse complement strand
TATAAAAGTTCTCATCAACTTTTCTTCTTCTTGTTCTTCTTTATTATTGTTATTATTATTATTATTACTACTACTACTACTACTACTACTACTACTACTAGTATTATTAGTATTATTATTGCTACTATTATTATTGTTGTTGTTATTGTTACTATTGTTGTTGTTTATAATTGTTGTTTATAATTTGTACAATTAACCTCACAATGGTTCGACCCCAGTCTTGCCGGGTTATTTATTACATCAACACTCCTACACTTGGAAGAAGACATCAATCTTTTCTTCGTGTCAGGTATCCTCATCATTTTCAGAAAATATGGCCGAAGAAGATAATCAATCACTTCATAATGAAAATAATGAGAATAATCGTGCTAGAACACTTAGAGACCACATGAATCCCAAAAGAACAAGTGCACCATCATGCATAGTTTTTCCTCCCGATGCATCTTATTTTAATTTTAAGCCAGACATTATTCAACTTTTACCTTCTTTTCATGGCTTAGAATTGGAAAATTCATTCTTTCATTTAAGGGAATTACTTTTCATGGCTTAGAATTGGAAAATCCATACTTGCATTTAAGGGAATTTGAGGAGGTCTGCAACACATATAATAATTTAAATTGTAGCATGAACACCATCAGATTAAAGCTTTTTCCTTTTTCATTAAAAGATAAAGCTAAAACATGGCTACAAAATTTGAGACCAAGATCCATTCGTGCTTGGGATGAAATGCAACAACAGTTTTTAAAAAAGTTTTTCCCATCTCATCGAACAAACTCTTTCAAATGACAAATCACCACTTTCACTCAAAAACCAGGAGAAACATATTACCAATGTTGGGATAGGTATCGAGACTTGCTTAGTACTTGCCCTCATCATGGTTTTGAAACATGGAGATTGGTTTCATATTTTTATGAAGGGTTAACACCTAGTGAAACATGGAGATTGGTTTCACATTTCTATGAAGGGTTAACACCTAAAGATAGGCAAATGGTTGAATTGATGTGCAATGGAACTTTTGAAGATAAAGACCCTGATGAAGCAATAGAGTACTTAGACTTGTTAGCTGAAAATGCTCAAAATTAGGACACTGCGGGTACTTATGAGGCACCGAGTAAAACTCAACCTCATACATCTAGTGGAGGTATGTATAACCTTAGGGAAGATCAGGACCTCCAAGTCAAGGAGGTATGTACAACCTTAGGGAAGATCATGACCTTCAAGCCAAGTTTGCATCTTTAGCTAGAAAAGTCGAGGCACTAGAATTGAAAAAGAGTGGTCAATTAAAATCTATTAAAAACATTGGGTGTCAAATATGTGAAACAAATGAGCACTCAACCAATAACTGTCCAACCTTGTTTTCTTTTAAGGAATGTCTCCATGAACAAGCTCATGCTTTAAACAGTTTCCAAAGGGCCAACCACAACCCATACTCACAAACATACAACCCTGGTTGGAGAAATCACCTAAATTTTAGTTGGAAGAGTAAGAATAACATTGCACAAACTTCACAACCACCATTTCAAGCACACCACAATTTCCAAAATTCTCATGGATATGCACCTCCTTATGCTCCACCTCTTAGAAGAAATCTTGAGGAAACATTGCAATCATTCATTGAAAAGCAAGAGACAATCAATACTCAACTTGCTCAAACCATGACAGATTTTAAAGATACTTTTGCAAAAATTAACATCTGCTCTTAGTTTCCAAGAGAAAGGTAAGTTTCCATCTCAATCACAACAAAATCCCAAGGGGCAATACAATGCAAATGCAAGTAATTCTGGAAGCCAACACATGGATCAAGTCAAATCAGTCACTACTCTGCACAGTGGTAAGGTTATTGAAAAACCCTCTCTTAAACCTTATGAGAAAGATGATGAGTCAATCTCTGAGGGTAAGGAAGGGGTTGAATCTGAAAATTGCAAAGAAAAGACTGATTCTCCGCCAGCACTTCCATTTCCTCAAGCCATGACCAAACAAAGAAAAGTCAATCACAACTCTGAAATTTTTGAAACTTTCAAATAGGTAAGAATCAATATACATTTGCTGGATGCTATTAAATAGGTTCCTTCCTATGCTAAATTTTTGAAAGATCTATGCACTGTGAAGAGAAAACTGAATGTGAAAAAGAAAGCTTTTTTAGCCGAACAAGTAAGTGCTATTCTTCAGAACAATAATGCTTTGAAATATAAAGACCCTGGTTGTCCTACAATTTCTTGCTTTATTGGAGAACATAAAATTAAAAGAGCCTTACTTGATCTTGGTGCTAGTGTGAATTTACTTCCATATTCAGTTTTTCAAAGTCTCAATCTAGGTGAGTTAAAACCAACTTTTGTAACTCTTTTACTTGCTGATAGATCTGTAAAAGTGCCTAGAGGAATAGTTGAAGATTTGTTAGTACAAGTCGATAAATTCATTTATCCTGTGGATTTTATTGTCTTGGACACAGAACCTGTTGAAGCATGTAATTCATTTCCTGTTATTTTAGGACGTTCGTTTCTTGCAACTTCTAATGCATTGATTAATTGTACGAATGGACTGATGAAGCTATCATTTGGAAACATGACATTGGAGATGAATATTTTCAACATTTGCAAACAACCTGGAGAAGATAATGATTTACAAGAAGTAGATCATATTGACGAATTAGTTTATGATCAACTTGAATCTACTTTAAGTAAAAATGAGTTGGATGAATCTGAAGATTTGCAAATGATTTATTCTGAGGAAGAAATCACGGATGAAAAACACACCAAAAATGTTGATGTGGATCTTTTATCAAAAGTGACAACAGATTCGACACCCGACATCACACCAATCAATTATTACTTTCCTGATGAATCTCTAGTTTCTCTAAGTTCAATGCCTTGTGATTAGTACTTAAAAGTGCATTTTTATCATGGTTTTATATCATCATTTTGCACTTGAAGTATCAATAACTCCTTAACTAAAATATGTTTTATAATAATGTATCTAATAATATAAGATACCTATAATGTGTGGTAAATGTCTATTTTTAATGCAGGTCTATCACATAAATGAAAGGATTGATTGATGACTTGAAGAACTTAAATTGCAAGGATAAAGAGATGGCCAAACTTAGAAAAGAG
>NW_011505688.1:0-3111 GCF_000495115.2 Populus euphratica | reverse complement strand
TACTTCAACTCATCAATTATTTTTTTTTATTTATGTGATATGCCCGCATTTAAAATGAATATTTACCATTAATTAAAGGTATTATATGGTATCAGACTTGTTATTATAAAACATGTTTTAGTTAAGGAGTTATTGATACTTCAAGTGTAAAATAATTATATTAAACCTTGATAAAAATAAATTTTTAAGTACTAATCACACCCCCAACTAGCTTATTATTGGTCTCTAATAATTAAAATGTTAAAATAAAAAAACAAGCAACTTCCACAAAATAAGGCATTTATCATTCAACTTCCATTAATCTATTCAGATAAATAAACTCTCATTAAATTTATATATCTGCTCAATACCTCTTAAACAAGATATTAATCAATATATCAACATATAGTTATAGGGCTTTACTTGGAAGAAAAGAAAATTTTTGTCCTAATGTTTAAAGTTAACTTTCCTGAGTTAGGATTATTATATTTTTCTTCTTCTTCTTCTTTTTAATTAATATACATATAACTTAAAAACATAATTCATCTTTAACTCATGTAACAAGCTTTCAGCTAATGACTCTCAAACTAGTTGATCTTAGGGCATTAGGTGTTGAGACACCCCTACAAGCTTAATGACTTAGGTTGCAAATACTGATACGTAAATAGTGCAATGTTTGATTCCCTTAAATTTTTCTCCTCAACTTATATGATAAACGTTTGGTTAATAGCTCCCAAGTCAGTTGACTTTAGGGTATTAGGTGTTAAAACACTCATTTGGTCTTAATTGTGTAGATTATGGAAGCTACAAAATCAAACTTATCTATTTTTTTTTTTATTATTATTTTTAATTTATATACCATCCATTTCTCTTAGTTGTTACCTTTAACAAAAGAACATAAATAATATAATCGTCCAATGTGTAACCCACAATCATATATTAAAGTGTGTGTGTGAAAATAAAGATTTAAGAATACTTGTTAAATGAGTATAAGAGTATAATTAAGTGATAACAATGTGAGTTTGTAAACCTGAATATTTCAAGAAGTATTATGATAGATCTTATTAAAAATATTTACTAAGATGCGTTTCAAGATTTATTTTAACAAAAGAAATCATTTACTCTGTCATTCTAGTAACAACAGTTTTGCAAATGGCTTATGAAATAAAAACACAATTAGTTAATTTTTTTTAATATCAAGTACTACCATTTCCCCACAACCAAAAAAAGACATTGTCCTCAATATAATAAGGTAGAAAGATAGAGTATAAAAGACAACACTTAAAACACCAAACACGAACAAACCTAAAACACACTTAAACAAATATAAGAAATAACAAAATAAAATAATATATTATTAAGAAAACCAAAAGATACAAGAATTCACAAACGAAAACTCAAATACAATCTAAGCTTTTTACGGCTTTTCTTAGTTAACCAATTTATGCAACTTATAGAAGGATCAATTATATAAGTGAAATATTGTAGTTGGTCAATCAATTATTCAGCAAAAATAGTTGAGATTATGATTTTTTGTGCTAAAGATGTTAAAAATTTCTATTCCACAACATGATCAAGAAAAAACAATAATTTATCATAAAAACCATTAACATTAACTCAAAACTTGACTACCTCTAAAAAATACAACTATTGACACTCTTCTCATTAACCTAAGATTGTCTCTCGTATACACTAAATGAATCTTTCTCTCAGCTAGTACCTAACTAAGATGATTTGTTGATTTTAAAAACTATATTTCTTCTTAGGACTAGATCCACCGAAAACATAAATGTTTCTTATATGAAGACTTGAGGAACCTGCCATTTCTACACACTTTTATATCTGTTAAATATATGGGTTGAGTAGAAATGAAGGGAAGAAAGAGAAGATTTTATAGATGAGAACTTGAAAATGCAATCATACCACCTATATGTAGGTCAGTTAGAGTCTCACTCTTTTTATTTATTTATTTATTTACTTATATTATATTTATAAAAAAACATGTGTATGTATAGGTAGTTGTGATTGTGGCTCACTCCTTCCCTTGATTTTAAGTCCAAGAATAGTTTAAACACCCTCTATGGGTCGGGGATAGGCTTCTCATCCAGTTTTCTTTAAAACTAGTAAACAAGGTTTTTTTTAGTGAGATTTTCAAGACTAAGTCGATCATGTTCTTTATGAAATTATGACCATAAATCATGAATTGCATGATACACATCTCCACTAGGATGCATTTCAAGAGTCAATAGAAGATTATCTAAAGACTCCTTACTCAGGTTTATCATTAATGAATTGTATTTTATCTTCACAATTTACAGATATCATTTCTAAAGAACGTCATGTTGCATTACAAGTCCACTAGCATATTTGTGACAAACTTTTAGTCGTTTTGCATGATGTTTATTTGAAAAAGTGTTTTTACCTGTTTCAAGCATGTGTGAAATGAATGAATTTGAGGACTCACCAGATAATCGGACCTTTGCTTCAATTAGCTAGTGAATATCTTCAAGAATTCCATGATTCATGAACAACTTCAATCATGCATATCTAACACGGTAAATTTTTGAAATCGCATTCTAAGACAGAGCAAGAAAATAATTTTTTAATATTTCAAGAGTGGTGTTCATTTTCAAATGAGAATTGAAGAAGATATTTAAAGAACTGAGAAAAAAAATATATACACAGATATCAGTTATATGAAAAATTGAAAGAGTCGACTTAAGTCACAGAGTACCGTTGTTCGACATTTGATCAGGGTGAGAGAGACTAGCAAAACAAAAGTTTCACCAAAACAAAACACAAAATAATATGAGAAAAAGAAAATCAATCTTTATATATAGGATCACTTAATTCAATAGAGTTATTTTCAACTAAAAAATTATCAAAGTAAACTTTCAAATGATGTCCAATTACCTTAAAAACATTGTCATTCTTTTGATTATCAATATCACAAGTCCCATATGGATATACATGTTTCACAATAAAAGAAATACTCCATCTTGATCTTAGTTTTTCAGGAAATAAATGGAATCGAGAATTATAAAGTAAGATTTTTTTTATCAACATTGAATGCTTTGCTCAGCATTTTCTTGTCATGAAACTCTTTTATTCTTGCTTTATGAATTCTTGAAT
>NW_011505772.1:0-3000 GCF_000495115.2 Populus euphratica | reverse complement strand
ATCAACCAACGAATATCTTCAGAAATTCCATGATTCATTAACAATCTTAATCTTGCACGGTAAATTTTTGTAATCGCATTCTGAGGCAGAGCGGGAAAATACTTTTTCAATTTTTCAAGATTAGTGTCCATTTTCAAATGAGAATTGGAAGAGAGATTCAAAGAATTGCACAAATATATACACAGATATCAATTATTGTGGAAAACTAAAAGAACCGACTTAAGTCACGGAGTACCGTTATCCGCCATTTGACCGGGGTGAGAGAAACTAGCAAAAATCACTCAAAAACAAAAAAAATCAATCTTTATATACAGGATCACCCAATTCAATAGAGTCATGTTCAACAAAAAAATTGTCAAAGTAAACTTTTAGACGATGTCCATTTACCTTGAAAACATTGTCATTCTTTAGATTCTCGATGTTGTAAGCCCCATATGAATACACATGTTTCACAATAAAAGGACTGCTCCATCTTGATCTTAATTTTCCAGGAAATAAATGCAGTCGAGAATTATAAAGTAAGACTTTTTGACCAACATTGATTGTTTTTCTCAGTATTTTCTTGTCATGAAACTCTTTAATTCTTGCTTTATAAATTCTTGAATTTTCATATGCATCATTTCTTATTTCCTCAAGCTCATTTATTTGTAATTTTCATAGTTGACTAGCATCATCCAGATTTGAATTGAAAGCTTTAATAGCCCAATAAGCTTTATGTTCAAGTTCCACAAGCAAGTGACAAGGTTTTCCATAGACTAGTCTATAAGGTGACATACCTAATGATGTTTTATAAGCAGTTCAATAAGCCCAAAGTGCATCATTTAAGTCTTAAAGACTAGTCTTTTCTATTAGGGTTCACTGTTTTCTCCAAAATATGTTTGATCTCCCTATTAGCAAGCTCTACTTGTCCACTTGTTTGAGGGTGATAAGGGGTGGCACCTTTGTGTGTGATTCCATATTTCTTCATTAAAGACTCAAATGGCTTGTTGTAGAAATGTGTTCCACCATCACTTATTATGGCTCGAGGGACTCCAAATCAACTCAAAATATTTTCTTTCAAAAACTTTATCACTGTTTTGTGATCATTGTTTCGACTTGGAATTGCCTCTATCCATTTTGAAACATAATCTACTGCAACTAATATGTATAAGAAACCAAATGATGGAGGGAATGGACCCATGAAATCTATACCCCAGCAGTCAAAGATCTCATTGACAATAATAGGATTTAAAGGCATCATGTGACGTTTTAAAATAGATCCCAACTTTTGACAATTTTCACAAGACTTGCAGAATGCATGTGAGTCTTTGAACATGGTGGGCCAATAAAATCCACTTTGTAAGATTTTTGCGGTTGTCTTTCTTGACGAGAAATGGCCCCCACATGCCTCAGAATGACAAAATTTAATGACACTACTTACCTCATCGTCAGGAATGCATCTTGAGTTTCTTTTTCACATTCAGTTTCCTCTTCACAGTGCATAGATCTTTCAAAAATTTAGCATAGGAAGGAACCTGTTTAATAGCATCCAACAAAGGTATATTGATCCTTACCTGTTTGAAAATTTCAAAAATTTCAGAGTTGTGATTGACTTTCCTTTGTTTGGTCATGGCTTGAGGAAATGGAAGTGCTGGCGGAGAATCAGTCTTTTCTTTGCAATTTTCAGATTCAACCCCTTCCTTACCCTCAGAGATTGACTCATCATCTTTCTCATAAGGTTCAAGAGAGGGTTTTTCAATAACCTTACCACTGTGCAGAGTAGTGACTGATTTGACTTGATCCATGTGTTGGCTTCCGGAACTACTTGCATTTGCTTTGTATTGCCCCTTGGGATTTTGTTGTGGTTGAGATGGAAACTTACCTTTCTCTTGGAAACTGAGATCAAATGTTAATTTTGCAAGAGTATCTTTAAAATCTATCATGTTTTGAGCAAGTTAAGTATTGATTGTCTCTTGCTTTTCAATGAATACATGCAATGTTTCCTCAAGATTTCTTCTAGAAGGTGGAGCATAAGGAGGTGCATATCCATGAGAATTTTGGAAATTATGGTGTGCTTGAAACGGTGGTTGTGAAGTTTGTGCATTGTTGTTCTCACTCTTCCAACTGAAATTTGAGTGATTTCTCGCATTGTTGTTCTCACTCTTCCAACTGAAATTTGGGTGATTTCTCCAACCAGGGTTGTATGTTTGGGAGTATGGGTTGTGGTTAGCCCTTTGGAAATTGTTTAAAGCATGGGCTTGTTCATGGAGACATTCCTTAAAAGAAGGCAAGGTTGGACAGTTACTGGTTGAGTGTTCATTTGTTTCACAGATTTGACACAAAATGTTTTCAACAGATTTTAATTGACCACTTTTTTTCAAATCTAGTGCCTCGACTTTTCTAGCTAAAGATGCAAACTTAGCTTGAAGGTCATGATCTTCCCTAAAGTTGTAGCTTGAAGGTCATGATCTTCCCTAAGGTTGTATATACCTCCACTAGATATACGAGGTTGAGTTTTACTCGGTGCCTCATAAGTACCCGCGGTGTCCCAATTTTGAGCATTTTCAGCTAACAAGTCTAAGTACTCCATTGCTTCATCAGGGTCTTTATCTTCGAAAGTTCCATTGCACATCAATTCAACCATTTGTCTATCTTTAGGTGTTAACCCTTCATAGAAATGTGAAACCAATCTCCATGTTTCAAAATCATGATGAGGGCAAGTATTAAGCAAGTCTCGATTCCTATCCCAACATTGGTAAAATGTTTCTCTTGGTTTTTGAGTGAAAGTGGTGATTTGTCTTTTGAAAGAGTTTGTTCTGTGAGATGGAAAAAACTTCTTTAAAAACTGTTGTTGCATTTCATCCCAAGCATGAATGGATCCTAGTCTTAAATTTTGTAGCCATGTTTTAGCTTTATCTTTTAATGAAAAAGGAAAAAGCTTTAATCTGATGGTGTTCATGCTACAATTTAAATTATTATATGTTGCAGACCTCCTCAAATTCCCTTAAATACAAGTATGGA
>NW_011505687.1:0-3112 GCF_000495115.2 Populus euphratica | reverse complement strand
TTTTCTTGTATATAACTTTGTTTCTTTTCTTTTGTTTTTTTTCTTTTGTTTCTTTTTATTTTGTTTTCTTCCTCCTTCTTTTGCTTTCTTCTTCTTCTTTTTTTATTCCTACACGTGCATGAGAGTGTGGTCGCGTACATCAAGTGGTAGACTTTGTAGGGTATCCTCATCATTTTCAGAAAATATGGCTGAAGAAGATAATCAATCACTTCATAATGAAAATAATGAGAATAACCGTGCTAGAACACTTAGAGACCACATGAATCCCACAAGAACAAGTGCACCATCATGCATAGTTTTTCCTCCCGATGCATCTCATTTTAATTTTAAACCAGGTATTATTCAACTTTTACCTTCTTTTCATGGCTTAGAATTGGAAAATCCATACTTGCATTTAAGGGAATGTGAGGAGGTCTGCAACACATATAATAATTTAAATTGTAGCATGAACACCATCAGATTAAAGCTTTTTCCTTTTTCATTAAAAGATAAAGCTAAAACATGGCTACAAAATTTGAGACCAGGATCCATTCGTGCTTGGGATGAAATGCAACAACAATTTTTAAAGAAGTTTTTCCCATCTCATAGAACAAATTCTTTCAAGAGACAAATCACCACTTTCACTCAAAAACCAGGAGAAACATTTTACCAATGTTGGGATAGGTATCGAGACTTGCTTAGTACTTGTCCTCATCATGGTTTTGAAACATGGAGATTGATTTCATATTTCTATGAAGGCTTAACACCTAAAGATAGGCAAATGGTTGAATTGATGTGCAATGGAATTTTTGAAGATAAAGACCCTGATGAAGCAATGGAGTACTTAGACTTGTTAGCTGAAATGCTCAAAATTGGGACACCGCGGGTACTTATGAGGCACCAAGTAAAACTCAACCTCACACATCTAATGGAGGTATGTACAACCTTAGGGAAGATCATGACCTTCAAGCCAAATTTGCATCTTTAGCTAGAAAAGTTGAGACACTAGAATTGAAAAAGAGTGGTCAATTAAAATCTGTTGAAAACATTGTGTGTCAAATCTGTGAAACAAATGAACACTCAACCAACGATTGTCCAACCTTGCCTTCTTTTAAAGAATGTCTCCATGAACAAGCCCATGCTTTAAACAATTTCCAAAGGGCCAACCACAACCCATACTCCCAAACATACAACCCTGGTTGGAGAAATCACCCAAATTTTAGTTGGAAGAGTGAGAACAACAATGCACAAACTTCACAACCACCATTTCAAGCACACCATAATTTCCAAAATTCTCATGGATATGCACCTCCTTATGCTCCACCTTCTAGAAGAAATCTTGAGGAAACATTGCATGCATTCATTGAAAAACAAGAGACAATCAATACTCAACTTGCTCAAAACATGACAGATTTTAAAGATACTCTTGCAAAATTAACATCTGCTCTCAGTTTCCAAGAGAAAGGTAAGTTTCCATCTCAACCACAACAAAATCCAAAGGGGCAATACAATGCAAATGCAAGTAGTTTCGGAAGCCAACACATGGATCAAGTCAAATCAGTCACTACTCTGCGCAGTGGTAAGGTTATTGAAAAACCCTCTCTTGAACCTTATGAGAAAGATGATGTGTCAACCTCTAAGGGTAAGGAAGGGGTTGAATCTGAAAATTGCAAAGAAACGACTGATTCACCGCCAGCACTTCCATTTCCTCAAGCCATGACCAAACAAAGGAAAGTCAATCACAATTCTGAAATTTATGAAATTTTCAAACAGGTAAGGATCAATATACCTTTGCTGGATGTTATTAAACAGGTTCCTTCCTACGCTAAATTTCTGAAAGATCTATGCACTGTGAAGAGGAAACTGGATGTGAAAAAGAAAGCCTTTCTAGCCGAACAAGTAAGTGCTATTCTTCAGAACAATAATGCTTTGAAATATAAAGACCCTGGTTGTCCTACAATTTCTTGCTTTATTGGAGAGCATAAAATTGAAAGAGCCTTACTTGATCTTGGAGCTAGTGTGAATTTACTTCCATATTCAGTTTTTCAAAGTCTCAATCTAGGTGAGTTAAAACCAACTTCTATATCTCTTTTACTTGCCGATAGATCTGTAAAAGTGCCTAGAGGAATAATTAAAGACGTGTTAGTACAAGTCGATAAATTCATTTATCCTGTGGATTTTATTGTCTTAGACACAGAACCTGTTGAAGCATGTCATTCATTTCCTGTTATTTTAGGACGTCCATTTCTTGCAACTTCTAACGCATTGATTAATTGTAGGAATGGACTAATGAAGCTATCATTTGGAAACATGACATTGGAGATGAATATTTTCAACATTTGCAAGCAACCTGGAGATGATAATGATTTACAAGAAGTAGATCATATTGACGAATTAGTTTATGATGAACTTGAATCTACTTTAAGTAAAAATGAATTGGATGAAACTGAAGATTTGCAAATGATTTATTCTGAGGAAGAAATCACGGATGAAACAAGCACCGAAAATGTTGATGCGAATCTTTTGTCAACAGTGACAACAGATTCGACATCTGACATCACACCAATCGATGATTACTTTCCTAACAAATCCTTACTTTCTCTTAGTTCAATGCCTTGGTATAATAAAAATATCAATTTTCTTGCTTTAGGAGATTTGCCAGCTGATTGGAGTACTCAAGACAAAGAAAAGTTTTTGAACGAAGTGAAGAGCTTTTATTGTGATGACCCTAACTTATTCAAATATTGTCCTGATCAAATATTTCAAAGATTCATTCCCGACAATGAGGTAAGTAGTGTCATTAAACTTTGTCATTCTGAAGCATGTGGAAGTTATTTCTCATCAAAAAAGACAGCTATAAAAATATTTCAAAATGGATTTTATTGGCCCACCATGTTCAAGGACACGCATGCATTCTGCAAAACTTGTGAAAATTGTCAAAAGATTGATACTGGTCAAAAAGTTTTGTTTTATGATTCTCAACTCTATGCAGTCCCTAGAGAGCTAAGTCCAAGATGGAGCAATCCTTATGGGGCCTATGATATTGAGAATTCAATGAATGACAATGATTTTAAGGAAAATGGACATCGTTTGAAAGCTCACTTTGATAAGTTTCCTAGTGAAAATGAATGAA
>NW_011505686.1:0-3114 GCF_000495115.2 Populus euphratica | reverse complement strand
AGCAGAAACCCTGAGCTCGAAAATACATACATACAGAAACTTAGGATGCTTCATCGGGAGGCTGGATTTTTCCGTCATGGTAAAAAGGACAAAAGCCAAGAGTTTGTTTGTTGTAGCCTCCCTCCCCCCTCTTTCTCTTCGAAGTTTGAATGGAGGGTTGGTAACAATTAGTTCAGAGAAGGTTAAACCACTTCTTTCTGTCTTTAGACTTTGTGTTGATTTTAGTTTACTAATGGGGCTTCGCGGCATCCCCACGTGCTAGCTTATTACAGGGGTTGGGGAGGGGGGACCTAGAAGGACTGTGCTTTTTCTTGTAGCATGTTTGGAGAAATACTGCAGTTTCAATTCAAGTACTGTATTGATAATTTTATTCTTCAATACAGTAAATAATTGCCTTGGCTATAGAAGTAGAATTTTTTTTTATCAAAATATTATTTATTAAATTGATCTGAATAATTTAGTAAATTTAATTTTTTATATAATAAAATTACTTCATCATCCTTAAAAGCTAAGAAAATAGATTTTTATACAATAGCTCTTTTATGTATTTCCAACTCTATTTGTAAAGTTAAAGAATGATGATGCTTTTAAAAGCTTAAAAATTTTGATCAAAAAAAGGTTTTTTATTTTATGATTTTTTCTATTGTAAAATGACATACTGGTTTTTAACTTCAAAAAATCTAATTAATTAAACCAAATAGAATTTTTTTAAAAAATCAACTGGTATGATTCTATTTTATAAGTGTGAAATTATAAAAACCAAATCGAACAAAACCAAAATAAAAGATATCAAGCCAAATTAAAAAAAACTGAGTAAAATTAAATTTAATTAAAATTAGTTAATTTGAACCGGTTTTTATTATAAAATAATTTAACTAAAATCATTTAATTTAAACTGGTTTTAATTTAAAAAATTAATTTAATTACATTTTTTTATAAAAATCAAATCAATTCAAATAAAAATTAATTAGTCAATCCTACACAAAAGCAGCCCCCGCTTTATTTATTTATTTATCGATAAGCCACGTGGAGAAAGCCTAATGAATGCAGAAAACCAACCCAAATGGTGGGACAGAACAAAGAAGACAAAGGAAAAACTGTTACAGGAGAAATCAATAAAAAGAAATAACATAAAATTAACGATCACTATGCTGCATATTCTAGCAATAAAATATCCATCGCCTTCCATTGTCATCTCCTTCTCATCCAATAGAAATGTCTCCTGCAAAAATAAAATTAACATATTCCCCCGATGTTGTAAAGAGCACAAACACTAGCCTCATAGTTTCCGGCCCCACCATATCCCATAAACAATCAGAACCCCAGCTATCCACAATGTCCAGTAATAGCATCCCCTTTATTTTCTCACAAATCCATACACAAACATCATAAATCCACCCACCTCTAGATTACTAGTATCAATCTAGATCTATTATAGATCTATTAATAATATTAATGTTAACATCCTTATCTTAGTTCAATTTCCTATCTTGGTTCAATTTCTTATGCAGCATCATTACACCTAGTAAGTAAACATATACTATTTTTTTAACCCATTTATAATTTAGGTTAATTTATTAAAATATTTTTATATTATTTATAACTTTCTTGTATATTTAAGTATTTTACAGTTTTTTCATAAAGAATTTTGTTATATTAATCATATGTTAGGATTTATCTGGGATTTGAAAAAAAATTGATTTATTTATCATCTGATAGAATTAAGTTTGATTTTGTAATTTAAATGTGTTATAATTGAAGAAATTATAGGTTATTTAATGGATACCAATTATATTTTGAAAATTTTATTGTCAAGATAAAAATTTAAAAAAATTGAGGAAATTGATTTTTTATGGAATTGATAATAATTAGAAAGTAAATGTGACAAAAGACTCGGATAAAATATAGAAACCATCTTTACTCTAACCGACAAGAATTAATGTCTTGGTTTTGAGATTCTTAATATAAAACATAAATGAGTGAAATTCAAAATAAAAATTATTATTAAGATCAACATAGTATTAACAATATTAGATATGAGAATTCTCTTATGATCATGAATATGCAAGTGATCATTATCGAAATATAGTTCTGACCCCATCAAATTTGTACGATTAGGTATGACGTGTTGATTCACACTAATATCAAGAAACCAATCCATATTTTTTTATGGAAATATTGTTGAGCACAAGATTAGCACTAGGTGTTTTTCATGGCTTTAAAGCTGGGCACATTGAGGGGCTGAGTGATTGAAAGTTTAGCATAATGAACACCCGACATTAGACTGCTGTGAAGAGCCATGATTCCATCAATTTCGTTGTCAATTTAGCTACCTTCAGTTGGTGTTTGACGACCTATTAAAACTTTAAAAGTTAGTTATGTTATCAAACCTGTTATAGTTCATGTTAGCATTACAATGCCAACCTCCATGAAAGTGTCCTCTGCCATGACTAAAATTGTAATTGCTGTTATATAAACTATGAGTCTAATGTTAGGTAACATGGGCTAATAGGAGCTAGAGTTGCGTGGGAAATAAAGGAGTAGTGTCAACAGTACCTATAGATTGAAAAGGGTTTTTTTTTAAGGAACTCATGAGTTAAAAGATGACTATAAATATTTGCATATGAAAAAGATTCTGCCTTGGTCACAAGGCTTGTTACCAAGTCCTTGGACTCACCTCAAAGACCATGAAACATATACAAATTAAAGTCATCTAGCGAAACTGGTCGGCTAGCAACAACTAATTCATCAAATAATGCCTTTGCTTTTTTAATAAATATAGTGATGGAATCATCATTTTGTTAGAGATCTTGAAAAAATCATAAAGTTGCATAATACAAGAATTAGATGGAGAAGTGAGAGCTTGCTTAATAATAACACAATACGACAACATCCATTGAAAGGGAAGAAATTAATGCAATTAGAATAAGTTGGTCATGTTGTTTCCAACAAAGAAAATAATTATTAACCTGAAAAGAAACACCATCAACAGTAACTATATGAGGATGAGGACATGGTAAAAAGCTATCAATATAGTAGAAAACACCTTATCCAAGGAGATATGGTTTCATTTGTATTTACCATTTAAGATAATTTATGTTTGTAAGTTTCAAA
>NW_011505769.1:0-3005 GCF_000495115.2 Populus euphratica | reverse complement strand
GCGTTCCAAACACAGAAATTAATGGGACCCATGAACAGTAATTAGTGGTATTTCCTTTACCAAACACTTGCCTCCTGCGTTTTATTTTAAACGCAACTTTTAATGCGTAAACAAACGGTCTCTGAATCAAGTCCGGAGCTAGATGTGAACTAATTGGTGGTAATGGCGCGTTCAACATTATTGGTCACATCACGAACTGTGGTAGGGACTCTCTGACTCTACTACATAAAAAACCATTACCGAATACACAAGAAAAATATATACCAATCTATAATTTTTTCTTCAATTAAAAAAAATATAATTTAACAAAATTCAATAATTCTCGCAAATTATAACATATATTAAAAGATATCAGTATTTTAATGTGCATTGTATAATATAATCTACAATAAAACACGAATGCTTTATTTTTTTTTAAGCTACCTTTTTATTTCATTTTTTAGCTGTTTTTTTAAGGTGTTTTTTTAATTCTTTCGGGTTTTTTCTTACTTTTTTTTTGTGTTTTTTGTTTTAATAATTTTTTATTTAATTTAATTTGTTAATGTTAATTTTTTTTATTTAATTATCAGACTTTCATCATACAGATCTCGAGTTTAACAAATTAACCTGATATGACGAGTTAACCCGAATTTTTTTAATGTTTTTTTCCTTTTTATTAATTTTTTTCATTTAGTTTAGTTTATTAATATTAAATTTTTTTCTATTTAGTTATCAAACTTTTATGGCACATATTCTAGGTTTCACGGGTTAGACTAATTTCATGGGTTGACCCTTTAATTTTTTTTTAATTTTTTCTATTTAATTTAGTTTGTTAATGTTAAATTTTTTTATTTAGTTACCAGCCTTTTAATGCACGAATCCCGGGTTTAACGAATTAATCTAGTTTAACGAGTTAACCTAGTTTTTTTTTGTTTTTTTGTTTTTAATTAATTTTTTCAGTTTAATTTAGTTTGTTAATGTTAATTTTTTTTTATTTTGTTATTAGACTTTCATGACATATATCTCAGGTTTGACGGGTTAACCTGGTTTCACGGGTTAACCCAGTTAATTATGGGTTAACCCGTCAACTTTTTTTTTATTTAGTTATCAAACTTTCATGACGCAAATCTCTGGTTTGACGGGTTAACCTGGTTTGAAAGGTTAACCTAGTTAATTTAATTTTTTTTTCTTTATTAATTTTTTTCTTCATGTTGTTTTTTTTTAATTAATCTATTTAATTATCACACTTTTATTACACAATCTTGCAGCCAGACTAACATCCAAGGCTCTTGGGCCTAGTGTTGCAGCCATACTCACTTAAACTTGAGTCATGTAAGTTTAATATTATAAATATTACTGTTAGGTCAAGCGTTACAGTTAAACCCAAGACTTTTGGGTATATCTTTGCAGAAAGACCTAACACTCTTAGATCTTAATCTTTTTTTATATTTTTTATGCCAGGAAAAAAAATTAACCAATGACGTAAGTCTTTTTTTGTTTTTTCTTTTTCTTTTTATTTTTAATCCTTTTACTATGGACTCCACAATGCAGTTTATAGTAACAAAACCGATTACTTTAGTTTTTTTATAAAAAAATTTACTTTTTGAATATTAATTTTTTTCTTTTTAATTATCAGACTTTTATGACACGGATCCCAGGTTTAACGTGTTAACTCGGTTGATTCATATTTTTTTCATTAGTTTTTTCTTTTTTTTTTAATTAATCTATTTAATTATCATACTTTTATGACACGACCTTATAGTCAAACCCATATCCAAGGCTATTAGGTCTGGTATTGCAATCAGACATACTTAAACTTGAGTCATGCAAATTTAATATTATTATTAATATTATAAATATTACTCTTAGATCAGACGTTGTGGTCGAACCCAAGACTTTTGAGTATAACTTTGTAGAAAAACATAACACTTTTAAATCTTAGTTCTTTTTAATTTTTTTATGCAAAAAAAAATTAACCCGTGACATCGCTCGGGTAATGTAACTAGTTATTATCAAAATTCATCAATGACAAAAAAGAAGAAGATATTTTGATAAAATTCATAATATAAATTCTCACCAATCACCTAAACCCTAGTTAATATAATTGATCAATATTCTCATCAAATCAATCAATCAACACAAATTCTTATCACATTTATATCTAATTTATCCAAAGTTAATTAATCAAACTCATAGTTAATTGAATTAATTATTCAAACTCATAGCTAATTGAATTAATTTATTAACTCAATTGATATAATTTATACCAAATTAACATAATTTATATCTAATTATTCTAAATTCAACTAAACATGATGAATAAACCCTAAAATAATCAATAAAACCCTAATTAATCAAATTTATACCAAATTTATCAACTTTAATTTATATCTAATCAATACAATTTATACCTAAGTAATCCAAACTTAATTGAGCCTTAACGTAATCACCAAAACCCTAATTCATGAAAAAAAAAAGTTATACTTAATGGAAGTAATTTATCAATTCAATTAATGTAATTTATACCTAATTAAAATAATTCAACTAAATCAATATTTAAAAAGAAAGAAAAGACAACTCCACTATATGTCATTCAATTATTTGAAAAGGAAAAGCTCTCTAATAACATTCTTTATTGATTAAATTTCTATCAACTATTTGATCTCGTTTTGAACGAATATATCTATATTACTAGATCGATGCGGTAAATATCATTAGTCGAAAGTAATGAAATTCAGTCCTTTCCATTTCTAAATTCCCAATCCGCCTCTCGATAAGATGTGGAGATTGCAAGTGTTGACAGCCGGGACATTGCCACATGGCCAATCCAGATCAGCAACAAGCTACGAGTCAACGAGGAAGAAGCAAGTGTATTGAACCAATGTAAGTACTTTACGTTCACAGCTATTGACAGCATTGCTCTTGTAATTAAGATTCCTAGATCCATTTAATTAAGCCACTAAAGAAAAGGTTTTTCATTTTTTTAATGAAGACAAGGAATCACCAAGTAAATAACTTCCAACCGA
>NW_011505780.1:0-2992 GCF_000495115.2 Populus euphratica | reverse complement strand
TCTCTGATCTACTTAGCTAAAAAGTTGTTCTGGTGGTGTAGGTTATTTTGTACATAGAATTGTTTGTTTATGTGGTTGAGTATATTTTTTAAATTATTTTTTATTTAAAAAAATATTAAATTAATTTTTTGTATATATTTTTAATAATTTTGATACTCTTGTATCAAAAATATAAATATAAATATAAAAAAAATATTATTTTAATATATTTTCAATTAAAAAAATTTACATCACATTGCACTAACTTATTTATCCCTAGTTTGTGTTTTTTTTTTAATAATAGTTTGTGTTAAATTTGAGTGGAACTTGTTAAGTATAATTAAAACAAAGGTTAAAAGACATCAGTTTTTCACTATATCAATGTTTCACTATACACCAAGAGATGAAATGGCATTTTTCCATTTTAAAACAAGCTTAATTAACTAGATATTAGGAACAAAATTGTCTTTTTCATAGAATTTATTTGGCATTCTTATATTGATTAGAAGCAGATTAATCATTTAACATTTTATATACATAATAAAATAACTTAAATATTTTTAAAAGAAAAAAAAAGTGATTCAAGGACTTTTTAATCTTTTAATGATTTGATTGTAAAATGAAATAACAACATTGCCTTTAAAAGCGGATAAAAAAAACATCCAGGGGTTTTTTTATCTTTTTATTATGATTTTTTAATTATAATAAATTTATAACACCTTCAATTTATAATATCATGAAATCTTCAAATATTTTTTTTATAAATATCAAGTATTAGATAATATATCTAAAATTATTGGATTTTTAAAAAAAAAATTGGCAAAGTTTTCTTTATTTTTGTTGGTACCAAGTTATCGACAACACTTCTATTATATATCATTACAACTTTCATCTTGATCCAATTATCCTAGATGACATTCATTCATCAAACAATAATTCAGTATTTATACTTATCAATATATGAGACTACACTTCTATTATATATTATTACAGCTTTCATCTTGATCCAATTATCCTAGATGACATTCATTCATCCAACAATAATTCGATACTTATACTTATCAATATATTCAAGTCTCATAATATTAATCAGTAAGTCAACATAAAAATATTACTAAAACAATTCAAAAGATAAACAAATTTATCACTAAAAGTAATAAATGTTAACTAACTATATATATGCCTTTAAACTACACGAATACAACATGAAGATTAAGAGTCACATTATATTTATATTAAAACATTATCTTATTATTTTGAAAATAATTTGGTCATACTAACAACTGTACATATATATATATATATATGATCTATCCACTACATATTACACCTTCTATTTGATTTTTACGACACAAAAATAATATGTCTATTATATACTATACATTTTTTGCTTGATTTTTACAACATAAGAGAATTTATACATAAAATAAAAACATAAATATTACATTCCAAAATGATAATTTATAAACAGGAAAATTCCCGCATCTAACGATCTGCATCACCTTGCGGTGTACCTATTTCAACAATAACCATATTAATTACTTTACTCACTATATTAGTCTAATATTAATTATTTACTCTTAACCTTTAAAATTTAGTACTTATACTTCAATCTAACTCAATATCTTAATTTACATAATTTTTTCAAAACTTAAAAATACAGTTAACTCTTTTTAATTACCAAATAAATCTGACACTTCCATGTAATTACTCAGAAATTTGGTTTTCCTTCCTCGATTACCAATAGATCCAGTAATTCTATTCGAATGACCTAATATCCAGCTAACATTTTTATTAGCCAATCAATCCGGTAATTTCATATGAATTACTCCTTATTTTGTTAACCGATAAACCCTGTAATTTTCTTAATTACCCAAAAATCTAGCTAACCCATTTCAGTTACCAAAATCAATCCGGCAATTCCATTCGAATTACCCAATATCTGGCTAACCTTTTTTGTTAGCCAATTAATCCGATAATTCTATACGAATTACCCTATACTCGGTTAACCTCTTTGTTAACCAATAAACCTAGTAATTTCACATAATTTACTGATAATTCTTGTAATCATAACTCAAATTATTCATTTGCTTTATTCTTTTAACATCAATTAAATAAACAACATAGTTATTTAGGGAAACAATAAATTACAAAATAAGGTGATGAATCACCTACCTTCCGCTTGGAATAACTCAGCTCCTCTTGTTTGATAACCGACTCCAGATACAACTTTTGAATCAATCAAGTGTCATTATATCATTAGTCCATCAATATTTTTCTTACGTGCCAAAACACAAAGCACATAATATTTTTATTTGTAATTATTCTTATAAAAATTCATTCTCAAACATATGTTCATTATTTTACAAACAACCTCATATTTAACTCAAATTTCTTCTTTTTTGACTTTATGTTCATAATTCCTCCATCAAACAATCCTTCTATTATTTATACACTCATATCATATTATTTATTTTATCTAAATATATGTAAGAACTAAATTCAAACACAATCTAGACATCTTGTCTTCATGTTTTCTTTTAACTAGTTTATTTCTCTTTTAATTTGAATTTACTTATTATTTTTTTCCTCAACTTAAATGTTATTTCTTCATTTAGTCTTTCTTACATTTTCAAATATCATGATTAAACATGGTTTTTCTAAATATTAACATCAAAACTCGTTCTCCCACTTTTCCCTTCATTTAGCTGAACGTGATGTTTCTTTTCCTCCCCTAAATTTTTCTTCATTTAGTTGTTATGTTAACTTGTTTTCATTCTATCCCATTTCAATTTCATCATTTTTCCTTCCCCTTATAATTCCCTTAAATTCACATAAGAACCATAAGTTTAAGAATCAAGGATTTAAGGTAAACTAAGGTAAAATTCCATGAAATTACTTCCTAACTTAATCAAGTAAGTTTAAGAAAACATCTACATCAAACATTAAATCCAAACTTCACATGCTTACCTATTGCTTTTCTAGCAATTTCTCTTCTCTTTCAAAGTAGTTG
>NW_011505753.1:0-3025 GCF_000495115.2 Populus euphratica | reverse complement strand
ATCCTTATTTTCTCTTTGTCCAATGCCTTGGCATGATAAAAATATCAATTGTCTTGCTTTAGGAGATTTGCCAGCTGATTGGAGTACCCAGGACAAAGAAAAGTTTTTGAACGAAGTGAAGAGCTTTTATTGTGATGACCCTAACTTATTCAAATATTGTCCTAATCAAATATTTCAAAGATTCATTCCCGACAATGAGGTAAGTAGTGTCATTAAACTTTGTCATTATGAAGCATGTGGAAGTTATTTCTTGTCAAAAAAGACAGCTATAAAAATCTTTCAAAATGGATTTTATTGGCCCACTATGTTCAAGGACACGCATGCATTCTGCAAAACTTGTGAAAATTGTCAAAAAGTTGATACTGGTCAAAAAGTTTTGTTTTATAATTCTCAACTCTATGCATTCCCTAAAGAGCTAAGATTAAGATGGAGCAATCTTTATGGGACCTGTGATATTGAGAATTCAATGAATGACAATGATTTTAAGGAAAATGGACATCATTTGAAAGCTTACTTTGATAATTTTCCTAGTGAAAATGAATCAACTGGTTTGAATGATCTTGTAGATAAAGGTTGATTATTTTGTTTTTCTTACATTGTTTTTGTGTTTCTTTTTGAGTGATTTTTTTTTGCTAGTTTCTCTCACCTCGGTCAAATGGCGGACAACGGTACTCCGTGACTTAAGTCGGTTCTTTCAGTTTCCCACAATAACTGATATTTGTGTATATATTTGTGCAATTCTTTGAATCTCTCTTCTAATTCTCATTTGAAAATGGACACTAAACTTGAAAAATTGAAAAAGTATTTTCCCGCTCTACCTCAGAATGCGATTACAAAAATTTACCGTGCTAGATGTGCAAGATTGAGATTGTTAATGAATCATAGAATTCCTGAAGATATTCGCTGGTTGATTGAAGCAAAGGTCCGATTATCAGGTGAGTCCTCTAATTCCTTCATTTCACACATGCTTGGACAAGGTAAAAGCACTTTTGCAAAGAAACATCGTGCAAAACGACTAGAAGTCTGTCATCGATGTGCTAGATGGACTTGTAATACACAATGTCATTCTTTAGGAATGGTATCTATAAACCGTGAAGATAAAATACAATTCATTAAGGATGGCCTGAGTAAGGAGTCTTTAGATAATCTTTTATTGACTCTTGAGACGCATCCTAGTGGAGATGTGCATCGTGCAATTCATGATTTATGGCCACTATTTCATAAAGAACATGATCGACTTAGTCTTGGGAATCTGACTAAAAAAGACCCTGTTTCCCAGTTTTTAAGAAAACTGGATGGGAAGCCTATCCCCGACCCATAGAGGGCGTTTAAGCCGTTCTTGGACGTAAAACCACGGGAAGATGTGAGCCACAATCACAACTACCTGTACATACACATGCTTGGTTTTATTATTGTGTTTTGTTGTTTCTTATATTTGTTTCAATGTGTTTCAGGTTTGTCAGTGTTCGTTATTTCAGGTGATATCTTCTATACTCTATCTTTCTCCCTTAGAACATTGAGGACAATGTCTCATTTTGGTTAGGGGGAGAGGGTAGTAGTTGATAAAAAAAAAAAATTGTTTCTCATTTCATAAAGCATATGCATAATTGTTGTTACTAGAATGGCAGTGTAAAGGAGCTCTTTTGTTAAAGTGACTCTTGAGACGCATCTTAGTAACCATTCTTAATAAGGTCTATTATAATACTTCCTGAAATATTCAGATTTACAAACTCTCGCATTGTTATCACTTAATTCTGCTCACATACTTATTTAACATGTATTTTTAAACCTTAATTTACACACACACACTTTAACATATGATTGTGGGTTGCATATTGGATTATTACATATTTATGTTCTTTTGTTAAAGGTAACAACTAAGGAAAAGGGATTATATATAATTAAAAAAGAAAAACATGAAAAAAAAAAGAAAAAAAAAGAAAAAAAAATGATGATAATAAAAATGTAGATAAGTTTGGTTTCGTAGCCTCCCTAACCTAAGCAATTAAGCCCGAAGGGGTGTTTCAACACCTAATACCCTAAAGTCAACTGACTTGGGAGCTATTGGCCCAACGCTTGTTAGATGGGTTGAGGAGAAAAGCTTAAGGGAATCAAACATTGCACTATCTACATATCAGTATCTGCGACCCGAGTTACTAAGCTCGTTGGGGTGTCTTAACACCTAATGCCCTAAGACCAATTGGTCTGGGAGTCATTAGCTGAAAGCTCGTTACATGGGTTAAAGATGCATGATGTTTTTAAATTATATGTATATAGATTTTTAAAAAAGAAAAAAAGAAAAGAAAAAGACAAAAATAATAATCCCAACCCAAGGAAGTTAACCTTAAACATTAGAACAAAAATTTTGTTTTCTTCCAAGAAAAGCCCCATAATTATGTGTTGATACATTGAGCACAAAAGAAAGGTTTATGAATATCTTGTTAAGAGGTATTGAGCAGGTATATAAATTTAACGAGAGTTTGTTTATCTGGATAGATTAATGGAAGTTAAATGATGAATACCTTGCTTTGTGGAATTTGCAAATTGTTTTTCTATTTTAACGCTTTGATTACTAGGGACTAGTAATAAGCTGGTTGGGGGGTGTGATTAGTACTTAAAAGTGCATTTTTATCATGGTTTTATATCATCATTTTGCACTTGAAGTATCAATAACTCCTTAACTAAAATATGTTTTATAATAATGTATCTAATAATATAAGATACCTATAATTTGTGGTAAATGTCTATTTTTAATGCAGGTCTATCACATAAATGAAAGGATTGATTGATGACTTGAAGAACTTAAATTGCATGGATAAAGAGATGGTCAAACTTAGAGAAGAGATGTCGGTGCAATCCAAACCGGAATATTGTTCGGTAATTGGGTCATATCTAGAGTTATATATCTCAGATTTAGGTCCAATTTATATGGATGGAAAGGTAATACATAGGGCTACAACTTTCATATGGAGCCTAAGATCTAAAAAGGCCATTATCAAGTCCAAATTGTAGCAACAACAAACAA